>NW_025400975.1:5607180-5612279 GCF_015345945.1 Tribolium madens
GGTTTATCCATAGATTGATAAATTCGAAATAAATATTGAAATTTTAATTGTTGTATTGAAAAATAAAGAATAAAAATGTGATTATTAAGTTATTTAATTTTTTACAACATTCTTTTATCTTTAGAAATGCATCACACTAAAAAAAATAAAGTCTTCTTTGTACTTTTTCTGTGCAGTTGTAAAAAAATTCTAGCTGTCTGTATTTTTGGTGTAATACATTTTTAAAAAGGGCCTATTTTTTACCAACTGGTTAGGGCACCCTGTATACTGAAATTGCTTCCGTTGTAATTTGAGCTATTGAGTCGTTTTTGAAGAGCTGTGACTTAGTTTAGCTCTTTACAGTTAGTTTTCAGGTGATAATCGAAGAATAATCCAAAAATCACTCACCTCAAAGCCGAATCTAGTCTCAGCCATGCATTGCTTCGAATCAGCCTATCCGACTGCGCTACTAAACACTGTTCTAATTGCACTTTAATTTTAAACAACAGATCATTAAACGGCCTACTCCAGTTCTGGTCGACCATCTTGCAACATCTCGCATAACTCCTGCAAGCCTGCTCGACACTTAAATTTCCTGCAGCAGCGACCATTTGGTCCTCGACTTGTCCAACACTCCATCCCAATCCAGCATCCAATGCTACAAACGACGGCGATGCTAACACCGCTGCGAAATGTTGTCTATGATACAAATGACAAGCATCCGAAAGTTGCAAAACTAGCTGAGTGACAGGCTCGGCCCATCGCAATGCGGGCAAAGTGGCCAAGACTTTATCACAACTCACTATTGTTTCTAGGACTTTGTCGGCTGTCATATGGACGACGTGTTGTTGGTAGCACTTCTCGCGCAATTCGCGAGGCAAAGTGGCAAAAGCGCGACTTGGCCAGACTCTGACGAAGTGCTGAGTGATCCATTGGAGGCATTTTTGGTACAAGTCGTCTAAACCATAAGCGGCTGATAAGGGAAGGACTTCGAGGACTCCGGTGCAGCAGCCGGCACATGGTTTGTGAAAGTTGTGACAGTGACGCTGTTTTAAAGCATGCTCGACTACTTCTTTGAGGCCTTCGAGACCTAACATGTCGGCTAGGGAGGCTAGTTCGACGAGGCTGATTGAGTCGGGCACGTGGGCGGCCCCACTGTAGATATGACAGAGAGCGAAGTAAACTGATTCATACGAAAAGCCCTAAAAAACATTATACATTAGAAACAAGCTGCTAGCGTTTAGCTAAAAAACAATTTTATTTAATTAGAAATCATTTTAGATCATAGCCTTTAATTAAAAAAAAATTGTAGTAGGTTGCTATTAAACAATTTTTTTGCAAATCTGTAAAAAAATCACATTTTTATAGTACTGCACTAATTACACTAGCCAACAAGCATTTTGTGACTGAGAATAAAACAGTTATTTTTTGTTCACTTCTATGTGCTAAACTCAAAAATGAAATGAAAATTCCATAGAACGTCAAATTTTAAAGTTAGGCATTTTAAGATATCATATATAAGTATGTTCGACAAAATCGGCGAAAAACGAAACACTTAAATTCATTTTCTCCATTCTCATCTCATTTTTCCCCCCCAAATTTGGGTGTCGTTAGTGACGAGCAAGGGGAAAGGTTCCACTACGATATATTGACGATGGAAAAAAGATACCAAGGGATTACTGCTGATAAAGGAAGTTAAAACACCCTACAAAAGAAAGTCAGCTTTTGCAAAAAACTCATCTACAACAGATTTATGTTAGAATCTTATACATCTTTCAACATTGTTCTTGTTTAGTGAATAAATTAATTTCTTTCGTCGTCTATTTAATTAATTTTTATTTGAAATGAACAATTTTTACGATAAAATTTGAGAAAACTATTTTCCTGTAACTTAAAATCTGTACGTGATGGAGAATTTTTCTTATCAACTTCGTAATTAGGCATGTTAATACCCTGATACACGTGTCAATAGATCAATCACATTAAAAAAATTGTTGGGTAGTGTTATTTTTTTTTTTTCGTAAAGTAGGTAAGTAATTAGTTTATGTTAACGCTTGGTTCCATACTTTTTATTTATGCAATCACAAAATGCTTCTTCAAATCCTACTGAATGCGCCAATCAAAGAACAAAACTTGGTTTTGTAAAAAGAATATTACAATTGGCAGCAAGACGATGGATGTACTGGACTGCTGAATTCCAAAATATATTATGAAAAATTGCTCATTTTTTCAAGTAAACAAATGTTTTTTTTTGAAAAATGATTACTACACTGAATTTTCTTTCAAAATACTCCAAAATTGTTCAAACTCTTTGTCTTTCTCAGGGCCGCCACAAGCGGCGGATGCAGGGCGTGTGGCGTACGACAAGCAACAAATTTTTATAAAATCATAAATAAAAAAATTGAATTACTCAAACAATAAAAGATACAAAAAAATAAAATAAATGAACACAATTTAAAACAAACTACACCCCAATATGCGGAGGAAGTCATCATACTAGAGGTCCAGGGCAGGTTTCCTACGTCAAAAGAAGAAAAAAATTCCTAAAGACCTATGTTTAGAAATAATTCCTAAGGGAGCTAAAAAAAAAGCTAAAAGATCTTTTTTTCAATTATCTCAGTAATCGGTAGACATAAATTTACAAAAGATTACATCTGACGTAATTTTTTGGCGCTGAATCTATTGGTGATATTACAAATTATTTCAAGAATTTTATTTTTTTTCTACCAGAACAGATGCAGTTATACAATTGCGGTATCATATCTGTAGACTTTTTGATACTCTGATGAAAATATTTGAATATGATTCTTCTTGGAATATTGCTACTACCCATAAAACTCCTTTACATAATTTGAATTTTTCACATTCAATGCCTTTCATGACTTTTTACAAAATCGTATTAGTTGTTTCATCACAATTTGAGTTGATATTTGAAACAAAATAAATGATGCGGAGTTTTAAAAGTGTAAATTTTCTTCAGAATCTAATCCATATTTCATTTTACAAAATATCATTCAAATAAAAGCTTAAAAATATAAAAATTCTTTGTTCCCCTTTAACCAAATTTTTATTTCGTAGCATTGGTCCTCTTCTCGGTCTTATCAAATTCGATTAAACGGGACTGTAGGTAGTATAAAATTTAGATAAGTACAGTTTTTTAAGTAAAATTTTCAATATAAAACTTATTTCATTATTAACAACTTTAGGAAACAATGTTTTAAATTAAAATAAATAAATATTTTAAATACTTTTTAATTAATATTTTTTAACTTTTATTATTGACACTTGTTGATAACTAAATTTAATAAAAATTCTCTTTACTTTTCAATCATAATAAAATTCTGTGAATATATTTTTTATATGTACAATGGAATTGCCCATACTTTATTAACAAAAAAGGGGGCGCCAATTTCAAATTTGAATTTTTATTTATGGCCCGATTTCAAAACAAAAAAAAACTGATTACATGGCTTTTGATTTAGTGTAAGCTAACGATTTCAGAATTTTTCTACATCATAGTATATTTTGGGCTATATTCAACTTTCGTATTTTAAATTGGGACCCATATTTTTGAATAATGACGTCTTCGACATTTTTTTTTAATGGAAACCCCTAATTTTTTTAGCCAATTCGATAGATCAAAAGATCTTTAAAAACTTGTGGAAATGACAACACCAAAATATTAAATATTACAAGTGTTCGAAAAAAAATCTGCAAAAAAGCGAAATAATATCAACAATATTAAATCAAATTGAGAATTTTGTATTTTTTAAAAAGAAAATTAACCTGTTCGAGCATTGTCAAAACAAAATATTTTCAGTTTTAAAAAACAAGATTATTCCATAATTTTACCGCTCACTGAAACTAAATAATAAAATATTGGATTTATAAATAAAACAAGTAATATAACTCGAAATTCAAATGCTTTTWAATTCTCGTAATTCACTAAGTGTGCGTTATTGTAAAAATAATTAGAAGTAATGGAATTATTTTAAAATGACCGATGCAAGTTTTAAGAAATTAATTAAAAATCCGATAAGTCAAGAATTTAGCAATATAGGATAGGAGCTAAAAAATATTCGTAACCCTTACTGTAATTTAAGCCTTATCAGAATTAATCAAATGTCTTCGTTTTATCAACGGTAAAAAAATGTTATGCAAAACATCTCTTGTTTCGAAGACCTACACAAAATTTACCACTCGTAATTTCTATTGTATTATGATTGTTATAAATATATTGTTTGTTTTTGGTATCAAATAATAACATGGATATTGGCCGAGAAATAAACGAAAAAAGTAATTTCATGGTTATTTTTCAGAGATCCATTGAAATAGAAATTATTTTTATAGTAGGCCATCTTAGTGTTTAAACACTTAATTAATAAAAATGAAAACATACTTGTAATGAGATAATATTTCCGGAAGCTTCCAACCAATTTCCRCTCAATAAGGCGGCGAAATATTGACATCTAGACGCCAGAATGCATTTGTGTGCTTTCAATTTATGYCCGTCTACTTCAACGGTAACATCTGGTCCAATTTCTTCCAAAAACATTCGAAGTAGATCTGTTCCTAAGCGTTGCACTGAACGTCTGGGTTGAGATACGCTGGTATCAGTAGCGCTACCAGAATCAGAAAAATCTCCAGATTCGGGTTCGAGAGGATGTGGGGCGCTGCGATACCCAGCAGATCTCGACATCAGAAGTGGACTTTCCACCCATGAACTCTCGGGGATGGATTTGCTCATTCGGGGAGTGAAATTCAGATCCATTCTTGGTTTTTGACATTCTAAGTCGGAGAGTTTGACAAACTGGGGTCGCTCCTAAAATGAAAAAAAAAATTAAAATGAAAATTTCCCACAAAAATGATTTTCCCAAAATTTAAGTATACCATTCTTGTAAAAAAAAAACAAATAACGATGATTTCTTGGTTAAATTTTACGCCTACGTTCTATTACGCATTTTGATGATTACTAAACTTGCTAATGGAATTCTACCAGTATATTTTGTAGGTGTAGTTCCATTAGTATGTGATCCCTTTTTTGTTACATGTAACCTTAAACATTCCAAAAATGGTATTCTGCTATTCATCATCATTTATATTTGCAAGATAAAAAGATA
>NW_025400975.1:5612335-5641556 GCF_015345945.1 Tribolium madens
AATCCTTAGATCATAACCTTCATGAGAAAAATAGTTTTAGAGTGGGTTGCCATTTAAATTTTTTTTTTTTTTTGTAGAAATCAATAACAAAAGGAAATTTCGAAAAATTTTATTCTTGCTTGCTTACATACAGGGTGAATATAAAGTATGGAACCAAGCGTTTTTTTTTAATCACTTGCCTTCAGAAAATAATAATTGATAGAAGTTAAAGTAATATAAAATGTGTGATCGTATTTTGAGAACGAAATTTTGTTTCGTTTTGAGTTATGCGATTTTTTTGTCAAAATTGCAATTTATTTAAAAAAAAAATGAAAAAATTAAATATAAAATAGATAGTTGTAATCCTTAGATCATAACCTTCATGAGAAAAATAGTTTTAGAGTGGGTTGCCATTTAAAAAAATTTTTTTTTTTTGGAAAAAAATAACAAAAGGAAATTTCGAAAAATGTTATTCTTGCTAAAACGTCACATTTTTATAGCACTAGTTTTTCCAAAAAACAAATAGTTTCAGCAAAAAAGATTTGGTTTCATATTTTTATTCACCTGGTAGAAACATAAATTTGAGTTGGTAAAAAAACAAAACGCTTAAAAAATTGATGTTGCCTTCGTTGTCTAATAACATTGGAACCAGAATTGTTGTTACAACTTGATCTATTTRAAGTTGTTTTTCTTTCAATTATTTTGAGGCGGTATAAACTTTCAAATCAAAATATTGTAATTCATTGTTGTATGAATTTCATTAGTTATTGAAGCATATTTTATCTAATAAATTTTACAAGGTGAATTTAGTGGGTTAAACAAAAAAAAAACGATAATTACAATTAAAATAGTTTTTCATAGAATGTCGTGTTTGAAAAAGCAAAATGTTAACACAAGAACCAATGAACGATTTGGCCGAAAATTTAATCGTTTCTTACCCCAACTACAACAAACAAGTTTACAAAAATCATTGCGATTACACATTTATAAATACTGAGTGTTCTGTTTTTTGTCAGTTATTACACCCGGTATTTCAAAATCCCGGATATCTAACTGCGGTTAAATCTTACTCAAAATTTTAACCTTGGGTGCGAGTTTAGTGTTGAGAATTGATTAGGTAGAAATTGGGTCAAATTAACCAAAATTAGCATAGTATACTACAACCCAATTTAAATTTAGACTTTATTCCGACTTAAACTTTCCATTTGATTATCGATTGTCAATCGTCGAAGAACAAAGTCAATTGCATGTCCCTCTCCTATCACTTATTGAAACCAGAACAGGTGACTCAGATAAGCAAGCAACATTTTTATTGAATTATGGAGATATTGTTGCTAATCAGATCGAATTAAGTGCAAAAGCGAATACTGCTACTTCTAAATTGCAGATTTCTCTTGGCAGAGTTTAATTTTTATCTAATCAATATTTGTTTTCGCTCAAGGCTAGAATTAATTTAAGAAGATGTCATCGGTTTTATGTCCTTAAATTGCAACTTTCACGACCATTAAAAAAGCTTCACCAAAAATAACTAATCAGAATCGTACAAAGATCCTGATTGACAAGCGATTAATTTGTAATGAGGTAAATAAATTACCTGGGAATGAAACTAGTCATCAGCAAAAAATAGTGACTATGTTTTTATTGAATTAGAAGATAATTGCTTACTGCATTTTAATGTTGCCTTTCTTGTAAAACAATGGATTTTTATTTTGGTAACACTTGCATACAATAAACACAATTAATACTCATCTTAATGCAAATTACATTAATTTTTAAAATTTTATTTCGATAAACAACTCTTCTACATGATTAGTCATACTGTTCTCCTATTATGGGTTTATCTTTCGGTTTATCTTTCGTTCCCATCAAACCCACTTCATTCAAAAAGAGACTTTCTATGAGGAATTATGATGACAATACATTGTCGTAAAGTGTCACAATAACATAAACTCTTTTTATGGAAGGAAAATTGATTGCAGTTCCATGGGAATGATTTACAATCGGCGTATTTTTTACAGACAAACAAGCAGTAAAAAATTTAGTGTACAGTATTAAATGGTAATTAAGTTTATGCAAAAAAGGTTAATGATGCATTTGAATCCAATTAAAATACACAGTTAATCATTATCGGTCATGCACTTCGTGCAGTAAAAAGATACGAACACTTTTTTTAAATTTTGACCTTTAGACAAGAGATCACTTAAAAATTAATGTAAACACAAACAAATGCGGGTACACTGTATATCATTTAAAAAAAAAAAAAAACAACTTTTGTCTTTTTCTACACTGACAATAAAAATCGGAAGTACCATTTTTGATGACTTATTTTATACGAATTGAAAGAGAGACTATTTGTGAAGCTTATTCTAGAAGATTCAGTAAAGTTTTTAAAGTTTGTCACAATTTTTACTAAAATGTATCAACACAATATTATCAATGGAAAGTTCAACGTATTGCTTATCATATTCGTACATAATTATTATTTTAAGTATACAAGTTTAACAACATTCAGTTTGAAACAAAGAAATACTTGTGGAAAATCAATTGAGTTGTTAAGATTAGTTAAGCTTTTCCGCTTAATCACCACTAATTTAACAATTAGAGCGAAAAGTTATATTGATATTAATTATTTTTTATTAAACATGTTGCACTTACAGACAATAAGTGAACATCCTTGATCCTTCAGAACAGAAAATGTTTGTTTTTTCCTTTACCCTGAACAAGAAATTCTTTGAATGTAATTTCCGGTGATGAGTTTATTTCATCAATACACTGTTAAAGGTTGCAATTTGCAATGCATAAAATAAACTTGTAATGAAATTACCATAAATTAATTTAAATCACATTAAAATAATCAACGTGGGTGTGCTTACATTTTTAATGTTCCCAATTCCAGTTTTCAATGTTTTAAATGTAACATAAACATTTTTAGTTTTTTATCTTGGTCACAAACACAAACATGATACTGGCATTGACTTTGACATAACCGTGGTTTAATAATTACACATTAATTCCATACATAATGCAATATAGCTAGGAATTAATACACTTTTTCCTTTTTGACTCGGTGAAGGATTATCTACTATAAAATCAACAATCAAAACATCAGATTTTATTACGATAAATGTTGCTCAGTCTTGTAGTAAATAATCTCAAAGCGAGCATGACATCCAAGTAATTAAAACACAGAATACATAAATCAGCAAGGACAACGTTTATTTAATAAACAAAACATTATTTATCATATCATTATTCCTTACAAGTTTAAAATGTTTGTTATACTGTTCATATTTAACAATGTAAATATATTAAATATTTACTCTTTTTATTCACTATAATTTTACAATCAGGTTTCAAAAAGTTACTTATGTAATAATTAATACCTAATACATTTTCAAGATTAGCCGTTTTGATAATCTTCTACGAAACAAATAGCTACGTTGTAAGAATTATTACATGCAAAAATAACACCTGCTGTTTGGGTGGGTAAGCTAATGATAGACATGCCTGAATTTGATATAGACAGGTAAGGTAAGGTCAGTGATCTCCATAAAAGAACTAACATATTTCTCATAACACATCATCTCTGCAACTTTTTTCCCATCTTTCACTCTTGCAATAAAGATCCGTTAATACTATTCAAATTTTTAATGGCAAGGTGAGACTCATTTTATCCGAAGTGAACTCATCTTTTAATGTACTATACATGTAAAATTTAGAAAACGAGTTAATTGTATATTACAGTCACTGAATAGATATTTAAAAAATGGCAAATCTGCGGATACCATATTGCAAGCTTCTCGGTTCTATCTACGTGTTTAGATTTTTATACTTATTGCACTTTTGATAACATATCTAACATCCCAACAACACCAAATACATATATTATCCGATAGCAAAGTTGTTATCGATCATTAATCAAGGTAATAATTACTTTTTTAACATTCAATATTTTCTGTTAAACAATCCAAAAATAAACTTTATTTTGTACTTAATGTTAAAGAGTGCTTTTATCTACTAATATCAGTAGATAAAGTAGTCTTTTATCGTCTAGTGAAATAAAGTAATTTTTATGTACTGTTTATATTCAAGAAATTCTAGTAGATGAGTACAAAAAAATAAAACGAAATACAATTATTCACGACGATAAAGATTGAAAAAAAGTCCACTCGTGACTTCTTCACTCGTAAATAAACAATTTCTTTATCGTCTTGTATAATAAATAACAATTGCATATTTGAAAATTTATCCTCTGTATCACATATTAAATTTTGTTATTAGTTAACTACGAAGATAGCAAATCTCAGAAAAAGCAATCATTACTTTTGTATTATGTAAAAAAAGTAAATAAAAAAACATAAATGAAGACCAAAAGTCTTGTACTCAAGAAGGAAAAGATGGATATTTTACTATTTAGCAATGTACTCTTTAGATTATTTTATTGATAAATGATTTTTGAAATAAAAGGTTTTGTGGTTACATAAATATTTGAAGTTTTCATTGAAACTAAATATTATAAAATAAAAATTATTATACAGGCTGTCCCAAAAGTTGCCAAACAGTTATGATACATTATTATACAGATTGTTCCGTCTAAACCGCTAAATAAAAAAAAATATTTTTAAGATGACGGTTGTGTTTAAACTTTTTGTTTTTTATTTTAAATAGAAAGCTATGTTTATTTATCTCGTTTTTGGGCTACTCAAATCAGTATCCTACCCTACATCTAAATTTAACTCTTTTCAGAGTACCTATTAAACTTTTTTGAAAATATTTAGATTTGAATTTGCTTCATAAAAAACCGAAAAATACTTCCCAAAAAATACATTTCGCAAATTAAACAAATAAAAATAAAAACTGCAATTTGCAGACGTATGTACAAATAAATTAATTGCAAAAAATGATAGTTTTGCCAGAAAAAAATAGCGCCATTCTGTGAGAAAAAACAATATGTCCAAAACAATAATTTACTCGTATTTTCTGACACTGATTAATAATTTTTGTAAAATTGTGGATAAAATGTAGATTTTATTAAAATATTATCTTACAAGGGATTGAGATTAAAATAAAAATGTCTTTTACAATTCGATTACAATTATTAGTAGTTACCATATGTGTAGGATTTAGACGCAATTTACAGAAAGCGAATTAAAATTTAATTCAAATTAATAAACTAGTTCGAATTAAGTTATCATTTATTTTGCTGAGCCAAACCAAAATTAACCGCAAATTAAAATTTGTTAATTAAACCCTCCGTAAACAAAATAATAGAATTTTACGAAACAAATTTTTTCGGCTATGTATTCGATATATTTGTACTGATAAATTACTTCATACCAACTTTCCTTTTCTCTTTTCAAATATTTAATGACATCCTTTCTGTTACCATCAATTTTACACTTGCTGTAAAATGTATAAAATGAAAGCGACTTTTAATTACCTGTTGTTTGCGTACGAGAGAAAGAGCTTTTTACTGATTTTTAGCAAAAAGTAAATTGTGTCGTAATAATTACATCCTACTTACTTAAAATTTACAACATTCCAGAAATTTGCGGAAATAGTGAACCACTTATGTGTTTTGTTGACAATTAAAGGTAAAAAATAATTTTCCTTTCCGCAGATTAAGTGTTTTTTAATTTTATAGAACTTTGTCTCGATATCATATCAGAGTGATGAAATATTTAATGCCTATGTCAAAATAAGTTATTCGTTTCGTAGATAAAAATATGTAAATTTTCATTCAAAATATTTATTGGTACGTGAAAAGTTTTCATTCTAAACACGTTATTAGTATTCCATCGAGCGCAGTCATGCTCTTATTGTTTACAAATCCATTGTCAACATTGCTGTCCTTCTACGAAGGCACACAAAAGTTATACAATCCGTTTCCTGTGGATTAAAAAATGGGTCAACAACTCACCTGAGTCTCATTTTCTTTAATCTCTTCATTTTTAACTTGAGTTTCTTCCGATTTTTTTTCCACATCTTCTATTGTTTTACTCTTGTCTTCCAATTCGTGAGGGCATGACTCATCCTCGCTTTTCTGCATCGGGGAATTCTCACTTGAACTGGAGGATTGATTATTGCAATTATTCTCAACTTCTTCCTTCTCATCCTCCACTTGTCTACTGGGTCCAGCCACCGAACTTATGGAGCTAACACTCGACGACAGACTGCTATTTCCGTTGTATTTAGTAGTGAGACTCATCGTCTTGGACTGTTTGTTCTTCTTGTAGGAGACCAAGGAGGAGCTCAACTTGGAGGGCTTGTCCTTCTTGGGCCCCTCGAAGTCGATCACCATCGAGAAGATGTTCTTCTTGGCGGCCGTCGCCGGCGGCGTCTTCGGCGGCTCGGGCATCTCATTCARATCGACGTAGAACCCCAGCGGCGACTTCCTGGCAGCCTCCTCCTCGAGGTGSACGATGGAATTGTAGGGCGTGCTGGTTTCGGGGTAATTGGGGGCCGTCGCGGCGACCTCGCTGGCCTCGTTTCCGGCCATCTGAAGCATGGAAAACTGCGGAATGGACGACTGGAAAATGAGGGCCCCCTGTCTTCGCTCGTCGCTCCTCCGCATGTCGGCGACGACTTCCGCATCGTCGGAGAGACTCGCCGCGTCGATGAAGCAGCCACTGAGGAGCTGCTGGTTTCGGAGTTGTTTCTGTTCCTTGGTTCGACCTCTGCGGTCTTCGTCGCTTCCCAGACCCGAGTCCATGGCTCTTCACATAGCTCACCGGAAAATCGATTCGTCGATTTCTGGTTTTTACGCTCTTACAGACGCGACCAACGAGCGCTGCGAGGAATTACCGGAAAAACGCATTTTACCTCGACTTTGTAACACTGAAACATAACACCGACTCCAGCTATTGACTATTTTGTTTTATACAAAAGCATGATATTGAATGAACAGGTTCTGTCAAGTGTCGGATGTGTTCGGTAGGAGATCGATTTGTCTTCGGGTTGGGGATTTGCTTGTAGGGCGCTTGCGTGTGGCACCAATGTGGCGCGGCTGCAGTGTTGCCAGGTCTGGAAAATTTCACCAGATCTGGTGATTTTCATGTGTTTGGTGATTTGGTAAAAACTTCTACTAATATCTGGTGATTTTTTTGTAAATGAAAAAAACTGTTTTTCGAACATTTTCCACGTTTTCAACCAGAAACTTCATTATTTCGTCAAATTTTTCAAAAAGTCGAAAAACCGTCAAATTGGTTAAAAATAGTTCTGTTTGTTTTTTTATCGGTTTCTGTCTGTTAAGAGCAATATTACATGCACAAAAATAGTCTGGTAACTATGGTATAACCTTATTGATTGCTGTAAAATTTTACAATATTGAAATGTCAATTTTACAATATCGATATGTCATTTTTACTGACATATCAATATTGTAAAATTGTAAACTCGCTCGGATTTCAAACTGTCATTACATCCTAGAATTTTTGGATTTAATTTGTTACAATTTTTGGATTTAATTTGTTTCCATTTTTGGCTTATTCGACAGAAACCGATAAAATCTTGAACAAACCTCAGATGTAATAATGTCATGACAGCTTTAAATATCTTAAAATCCTCGCTACTCCCTCGGATTTTAAACTGACATCTGCAGCTGTTATGACATTCATTACATTCTAGGTATGTTAAAGATTTCACTAGACAGGATCAAAAATGACTATTTTTGTTTTTTTTTGAATACTTTTTCTGATGGAAACACAATTATTTCGTAAAATTTCGTTAAAAATAAACCAAAAAATCCAACAAATTCGACCAAAAACGGCGTTACTTTTGCCCTCTTCAAGTGTTTAAGCACGTTTTTGAGGTAAAAACAAAGTAAATTCTAAAAATTACAAAATTAAAGCGAAATTCACATTATTTTTGGTTTGTTTCGCTCGCCTTTCTTCGTTTTTGAACCAGAGGCTCATTTATTTTGTAAAATCTAGTCCAAACACGCTTAAAAATCACAAAAACAATTGATAACTGATGTTATTTGGTTTATTTCACTTGATTTAACTGGTTCTTGAACAAAATAAGACAAAAATAAGCCGAGAATGTTTTTAAGTACCACAATCTCAGGTTTTTTGCGAGATTGGCTAAAAAGAACTGAAAAATCTACAAACTATGTCGAAAATTTTGACACGCTACAGCGTGTCAAAAATCACTAAATTGCTATAAAAAAAAATTATATTATAATATTTTTACSTAACTCTTAGGCTTTAACTCGATTATTTCGCCAAATTTTCTCAAAGAAAAAATAATCAAAAACCACCAAATTGGTTAAAAATAGTTTTATTTGTTTTTTAAAAGATATTACTAAGCATAGTCAAAAATGACAACTTATTTTTGTTTTTTCGAATGTTTTTTTCAGCTAGAAACACAATTATGTATTTTCAAATTTTGGCAAAATAAGCCACAAATTCAACAAAATTGCCCAAAAAAAAAGACGTTTTTTTTGTCTTTTTGAGAAATAAAAACATAGAGTTCAAAATATTGCATGGAAACAGAATAAAAAAATACAAAACTAAATCAAAATTGATATCATTTTTTAGTTTGTTAGCCGACTTAGTTCGTTTTTGAATTAGAAGCTCATTTATTTTGCAAAATCTTGTCCAAACACGTCTAAAAATGACAAAAAGGATTGATATTGATGTTATTTTGTTTGTCTCACTCGATTTAACTGTTTTTTTTAGCAAAATAAGTCAAAAAATAAGCAGAGTCCGAAAACGCTTTTAACCACGTTTCTGTACTAAAATCTCAGGTTTTTCGCTACATTTCGCTAAAACAAAGTAAATAATCAAGAAATGAAGTCTAAAATTACATAATTTTTGTATTTTTTGATCGTTTTAGCACGTTTTGCAGTTAGAAACGTCATTATTTCGCAAAATTTTATTGAAAACAAGCTGAAGGTCAGAGAATTAGGCCAAAAAGCATGTCATTTTTGCTTTTTTCCAAAAGTTTAAGCAGATTTTTATTCTGAAAACTGCGTTTGTTGCGAGATTTTGCCATACAAATTGTAATCTGGTAAAAATTTGGCAAATTTTTCATTCGGATCTGGTGAATTTTATGTTTTTGATCTGGCAACAGTGCGCGGTTGTTATTGGGTACTTTTCTAATCCAAACAATCGTTTTTATTAGTCAATAAGAAATCTGTTCTATTTTCTGCACTCCTGGCAGAAACAGCAACTGGTTTAGTGCTTTGCTATTTCAAATATTTTCTCCTGATGATTGGAGTTAATCCAGTATAAATAACAAGCCAAAATTTTCCATTAATTTAAATTAATTGATGCCACTTATAAAAGATAACCTTCCGGTAATAATCTAAAAAGGATTAAATTGCGCTTTCACCAATTTAAAATCGGGTTTTTTAGTACATTGACTAATTTGCTGCTATCTTTATTGCAATTTTTCTACTTCACGATAAGCGATATCCGTATTTACAATAATTCGTAGGTAATGCACAAT
This sequence comes from Tribolium madens, assembly GCF_015345945.1. Classification (NCBI taxonomy): domain Eukaryota; kingdom Metazoa; phylum Arthropoda; class Insecta; order Coleoptera; family Tenebrionidae; genus Tribolium; species Tribolium madens. The sequence continues at coordinate 5,621,765 of NW_025400975.1, forward strand.
TATTTTTGAAGATAAAGAATCTGATAAAAACTTTTTTTAAATTAGGTGGTTTAAAAAATAGATAGTTAACCCATTTCTGTCTATTTGAAAGGTGTCTATTATTAGACTGAATACATAAACAAATTCAAGGTGTGAAGCCTTAAGATTAGAAATACCTAACTAGATACTAGACCCTAAAATTTTTCTGCAAAGTTTTTAATAATAATAACAATAATAAAAAATGGTTTCTTTTTCTTTTGCCGGGTCATTTATTGCAGTAGAGCCGCCGTACTTATTAGAATCTCAAGAAAATCCTTTTTTATTATGTTTACCATTTTGTCATTTTTAAATATCTACTTTACCATATCAATAATGTCCGATTTAAATTATTATTCATTATCAATTTAAAAATAAAAAAGCATATTATGTCCTTAAAGTTCTATAAACTACATTAGAATTCCAAACACTGAAGATTATTTTTGTCAAATTGTAAAATTATAACTCGTTTAATGGTCCCATTTGGAGACTTACAGTACAACCTCGTAGTCCGGAAATCCAGATTACCTACTGCGATTGTTTGACTACGAGTTCTTTACTATTAAAGCAAAATGCATTAAAAACTCATAAGAGTTGACTCTACTGTAATTAGACTTTCCGTTTTTTATTTTTTGGTCATCCAATAAAAACAGCTGTCTCTGAGTGTTTTTCCTCTATAAAAAAATGTCAGATTTTACGCACGTTGTTTCTGCAAAGTTTATTTAAAATAAGATCACAAACGTTTCGGGCTACATAAAAGCAACCATGCAAAAACAAACAACCTGTATTTATTTTGAAAATACGCATATGGATATCATTAAAAATTTCCACTAATAAAACAAACTTAGGCAACCAGCTTTGTCGATTTGTCATTCGACTGACATAAAAATGTAAAACGGGCCTTAGGCAACTAACCTCACTTTCGGTTTTTGTAGTTTATATTCTGATAGCCAGAAAAAAGATTACACCAAATCAAAATAATCTATTGAACTTGTATAACTGGCATAAYATCGACGTCAAATTTCAACTAAAACTTTCAAATTTTAGTGTYAAACGTCAATTATAATGACAATAAAGCGTGGATTACATTGACATTTTTTGAACAAATTTGATGTCTAAAATTCCGTGTCTACTAGTGTAGTAAAAAATATTGAACGGTCTTATGTAGGTGTTTTCTGGGAGTATTAAAACAAGAACCCATTTTGTATAAAATTTATTTGAGAACTGTATTTACACGATAACATGTCTAGGAAAAGTAAAAATTGCTTGACTGGGGACAATAAAGTAGTAACATATTTGTCACGTAATATTTGTTGGTCTAGGCCTCAGAATAAGTTTGCCTGAATCATCACATGACATATTAAAGTCATTTAATACTTCCCTTGTTCTAGATGTAATTATRGAAGCTGCTATGACTCTCTTGTGCACACCAAGACATAAAATAATTACTAGAAATAAAAAAAATAGACATTAGTTTACAACTGGGGTTGCATTTGGTGCTTACGGAACATAATTGTGGAAACTATGAAGAAAGGGTGATTCGTTAAAGATTGTGAAAGTGGAACTATGCGTGTTTCTGGGTCCATTAACCACTGACCGGCACCTGTCGCTATGCATATTGAGACAACTATGAGGACAACTATAACATATAATGATGTAAAAACAAACTTTATCGGTATTATWWTCAACATACTTCTCCATCTTATCGTCGAAGGATGCAAACAAGCTATAACTTCTGTAAGACGTCTTTCAAAGGCTTTCAAATCTGAAATTATATCTATCTTATAGGTTACGACTATACTTTTCAATCAATGAGGACATTTATACCTTCACATGCAGTTTGTTCAAGAGACATAATTACAAGATACACTTTTAGTCTTTTCACAATAAAATGAACACTGTGTTTTGTCGTAAATGCAAGTATTTGGATAAATCATTTAGCTTAACTAAAATAGAATTTGACATTTCACACGGAAAACGACATTATTGAATTTTGACATTCCAGACTAGCACGGATAACAACCAATTTTAAAACACGACACAAGACGCAACTTAATATTTTACGGAGAACACAACAGGTAGCAGCACATGCAATATTACTAGTGGTTTGAAATGAAAACATCGAAAAAAACACATCATATTCGAATATCAAGTAAAAATAGATAATTTAAGAAAAAATCGACTAGGATATCAAATTTTCGAGACTTTTAAAAAAATCACTTTACCTATCACACCAAGATTTAATATCAATGCATTGTATTTATGTATTAGGTTAAGTTTGAGTAGCCTCGGCTAAATTTCGTCCAAATAAAGGCTAAATAAATAGATATTTAATTTTTGTGTAATAAAAAAAAATTTAATTTACTTTTTCAGCTTTTAAATTACTACCACAATTAATATTATTTTCATAGTTAGTATATCACAATGTTAATTCACTGGCGGACACGGAATTTTGGACGATTTGTCATTCGACTGACATAAAAATGTAAAACGGGCTTTAGGCAACTAACCTCACTTTCKGTTTTTGTAATTTTTATAAYGAGAGCGAAAGAAAAATGACAACAAATCAMAATAWTGTATTGATCTTATATAAAAACACGTATTGCTGGCATTATTGTTTCGGAAAATGGACGTCAAAAATAAATTTCAACTAAAACTTTCAAATTTTAGTTTCAAACGTCAATTATAATGACAATAAAGCGTGGTTTACATTGACATTTTTTGAACTGACATAAATTTGATGTCCAAAATTCCGTGTCCGCCACTGTGTGTAGTGTGAAAAAGTCTTGTAAAAAATTTATCTCAAACTGCACTCTTAAAACACACTTGCCAGTAACTAGGTCTTATTTTAAAAGAATCGTTGTAGTGAACAGACTCTTAAATTTATTACACTACTGAAGTGTTAGCTTTTCGAAATTGCTGACTTGTTCTCACTTCAGTTTCTTATAAAATTTTATCTTGTATTATCTCACAAAGCTACTATCCATACTAGTTTCAGCCTAAATTCTTTCACAAAGTTATTTCTAATAAAAACACTAGGCTATATTTTTTCAATTTTTTTCTAACATTGATAAAAATATCTGTATCTTATGTAATTTTAGTCAAAAAATCTAAAAATGATTACCAAAATTTTCCATCACGTAAGGATTTTTTGTTATTTTTTTTCATATTTAAAGAGTAATCGAAGAAATCAGTTATTCATATTCACGATATAGAACTGAACTAAAAAAATGAATGTATGAAACTGTTTATAATTTTAAACTAAGTGCACATTGAACACAAATTTGACAAGGAAATATTTTCAAAAATTTCGTTTTTGTTTTTTCCTTTTATAGAGACCTGCAAAAGTTCCCCATCATTATCGAATCCCATAGATACCTTGATACCTTTTTTCCATGGCACTGATAGCTTGATGAAAACGCTCTTATTTATCACTTACAGCCATTAAGTTTTGTAGAAAGAAATCGAATCAGAAAATRCACTTTTAGAGACATTCGGCAGACAATTTTCCAATGGTTTTTAGATAAATTTTATTTCTATTATTGCCAAGAGACTTGTGGCCTACACTCTTAAATTTTGTCTTAGATACATAAACGATTTATTTTCGTACTTGCGATTACAAATCAGTATTCAGGATAAAATTTAAATTTATATCATAGTTATAACAATACCCTATAAAAAAATATTAATTAATAATGTGACGTGTTGGAAGTTTTTATTTTTACAATTATAAAATTAATATAATATTGTCTACCTTTTAGTGGTTTGAACACATGACAATTATTTGAGAAAATAGTAGATTACATACCGAGGTGGGAGGTATTTTATTCACCATCATCACGATATTGCCAGCTTCAAGATTGTAAATTATTGAATGTTATTTATTCCATTACAACATGGAAAGACGAAAATAAAATAATAATCACAAAAAATAAATAATAATCACTGTCAAAGGTTTTCAAAAATAGTTTAATTATGTGTATCTTTTCATAGTCAGTGTTTTTTAAACCTATAGTCACTTGTGGTAAGGATAACATTTTGCAAGAAAAGGTGGAAAATAAAACTGTTATCATATAAAATAGTAATCAGACAACAACGGACTTGTTTGCTAAAAAAATAATAATAAAAATTTCTGGCAAAAATGTTCAACTTTCAGTGGTTAAAGTTTGATTAATAATTTCTAATACACTACATAAAATACAAAGAGGATGCAAATGTGTAAAAACTGAAAAATATATTTGTAGATATTAAGATATTAAAAACAGTTCGATTTTTAGCGTCTGTTCACATTTAAATTAAGTTAGATTAAGTTTAAATCAGCATTCTATGTTGTAAATTTTATTGTAAGTTTTCTTGAGATAACAGTTCATTTCTAGAGACTAAACTTTTTTTGCTTTTTTAAAGGATAACGTAAAGTATACTGATAAATGTCTCTAATGGATCTTATTTCAACTGGGTTTACTTTACGACTTTTTTAACAACTAATAATTTTCAGCTCTACACTTACTTACACTTTAAACCCTGATCCTCTAAACTTTATCGTCCCGTTTCTCAGCATGTTCCATAATCCACACTTATTTTATTCACATTACAAACTTAACTGTTACATTGATGTCTCTAAAGAACTGGATTTAAGAGATGAAAGAAATGTTAAAGTCAAGAGGGGAAATATTTCACAAAATTTACTTTAAAATTTTGATCTTCAATTTATTTATTTCAACAAAACCAAAACATATAAATGCGATTTAAATAAATATAAAAAAATATATATTTTGTTGGGTAAAAGTCCACCTTTCTTTCAATGTCTATGTAGAACGGACAAAATTTCAATTCCATATTAGCACATCCAAATATTTTTCGAACTTTTAACATTTCAGACCAATATTTATTTAAAAAATTAAGGGCTCCAATTATAGTTGTAAAAAAACTACAGAAAAACTATTGCAAATCATCACATCTAAAAGGAACCATAATTATTTCTCACAAAAATACAAAAACAATTTTTTATTGTTAAAAAAAAGTTTTAATTTTATAATTTCGACACCTTTTGGCATGATATAAAAGAATTTTGAAGGATACAAAAATGTTCATTTTACTTTTTAATATTATTATTAAAATGTTTCAGGTTGTGTGTGTGTAATAAGTAATAAGAGTAAGTATACTTTTTGTAAATGTAAAACAATAGGTTATTATTATTATAACCATTTTATGTTAGTTTGTGCCACCTTTTWTTAATTTATTTTTTTTAAATTTATTATCACCCGATGGTTTAATTGATGGTGGTGATAAAGATATCGAAATTTAATGTCCTTACTCAGTTAGAAATTTAGAATCAATAATAAGAAGCTCCTAGATTCATAAAAACGTTTTGTAGTCTATTTCAAATTTCTTTTTGTAAAGTGAGATAAATAAAATTCTTCATATAATATCTCCCACTGTGTTCGTCGACCAAGACTCATTTGCATGTAATATAATCTCTAATCCTTTTTTCTAGATAATTATTAATTACAGCGAAAGAAAACTTATGTCCCATTAGTAAATAACAAATAACAAAAAATCATGTTAATTAATGAACAAGAGTGATTACCGATTAATTATTCTATCTCCGATTTTATACCACTTGCCTAGTCGAGTCTAAGAATTTTATTATTTTATAATCATATTGTTATTACTACTCTTCGGTGCTTGTTGCCAACGCACTTTACCTAACTGCTGAAGGTCAAAATCTTCGAAGGTGGTTTAAAAAAAGCCCTCTAGTGTCTAATAGAAATATGAAAGACTGGTATATCACAAAAAAAAGAAATAACCAAATAGTTGTATGTTTAAATAAGACCAAGTGTATTCTGGGTTGTCTATTACGGCGTTAAATATGGCGCCACCCTGTGTGCCAGAAACACATTACTTCCCAGTACCTATAGTTCAACCTTAAGTGTTAATTATTACTTTTTTAACTATATTTTTCATATTAATGACAAAACCTATAAGTATCGTGATCAAAAGCGCTCTGAAAATTTCATAAATGTATGTCTTGAATGGTACAACTTCAATACCTGTCAGTTATCTGTCAAATTTACCAATTTTTCATGAAATAAATTTTTTACATTGTTACAATGGTTTTTGTTATTTCATTAAATGTAATAATCTGTGTAAAACAAACGTTCCTGAAATTTTTTGAATTCTCATATCAATAAAATTGATGTAACTAATACTCGTAATATCAATAATAAATAATTTTTGTTTCCAAAAAATTATAAAATTTTATGAAACAATAATAAAAAAATAACATTTTTATGTGAAATATCTTTTCAATGATTTTTGAATTTGGGCAAAATGCCTTCACTTTGTTATAAAATCACACCCTTGACAATTTCACAATGTCGGAGTAAAAACCGCTATCAAGTTTTCCGCTCTTTTATTTTTAATAAAGCTCCATTCAGTAAATGTGTATAAATTTCGCATTTTCAGTCATTTCAGTTTCAAACAGTACGAAAAATTTGTGCTCGTATGCATAATAAAAATAATCCGTAATAAAGGACGTGATGTGTGTGGCAAAACGCTGAGAAACAGTGTTGCATTCTGATATATGTTTGTGATGCTACAGGTGCGCGTTGTTGGGGTAGGATATGATATGGAATGGTATCTCGAGGGCGACAATGGCGGGGGCGGGGGTGAGACTGCCGCCCGGGCGTCCACGTGATCCGATATCGACCCGGTGCGCCCTTCCTGGCCGTCCATTTTAAACACGTTCATACACACATTCATTAGACTTTTTCCTCAATTTCTGGAATTAATGGACCGTCCTTACGAGACACTTGTCCATTTTGCCCAACGCCCCGTTTTACGACCATCTAATGGACGGGGGCGGGCGACGCGCCGGGGGTGGTACCACTTGTGGAGTCACATGCCTTCGCTTGCTCATTATCATGGTTATTGGTTCATCTTTCAGCCGCGGATAGCTGCTCAAGACGTGACAATTTCATAAAGAATTTTATTTTCATTCCTCACCCTTGCTGGAAAAAACCTATTTGCCGAGCAGAATTAGGGGATATAAGTTAAAACAGRACGAGAACGCATTAAAATTTTTATTTGATTTTTTAGTTGCATGGGGGTCGGATTTAGATTTGTTTTTTCAGTGGAATATTCTACTCATGACTGATGTACAGGCTGTCCCAGCGAGTTGAAAAAGTCCATTAGTGACCTTTAAATAATACAATTAAAAAAATTGTATGAAACATTGATAATCTAGTGCATCATCCCAAAAATAAGWRAGGATACAAACTTGTGTTTTTTTAAATGAAACACCGTATGTTTCTTTACATTTTTGGATGTAGCYTTTTAAAACAATGTTTTTACGATCAACTTTTATTAGTCGATTTCGCTCAGTTTTTTTGCACTTTTTAAATATTCATYACACAAAAACTAAGACAGCTAAAACAATTTTTTTCTTACTTCTGCAAAGAAGAAAGTACAGAATTTAAAGCTGTAGCGATTTTTTAGTGTTTTGCATTGGTAAAGATTAATAAATTAAGAAGTTTGTTAAATGTTAAATAACGTAAAAAAATTAAATTATTTTTTATTTTTGCATCTAATAGATTGATAAACTAGTAAATGTGGTCAAATCCAATCGGATTTGATTAAGAGTACCATTTTCATTTAGAAAAGTGTCTTTTAGATTGTAAAAAATAATGTTTGGGTCACTTCGAGCTTCAGGTCGGTTCAGGTCAGTTTAGGCCACTTCGGGTTACTTCGGATTACTTTGGCCTGAAGTAAAAAGAAAGTGTTAAATGTACTGACATTTTAATTTTCAAAAGGAGAAAATTTTTTAAAGAAATGTTTAAATTTAGTAGTAAAAATGTCAATCGAGACGTTTCAAAACATCGTGCTACAAAAGACAGTTGGGGAGACTAAGAAAGTGTCAGATGTATTGGATTAAAAAATTTCTAGACTTGCAAAAAAACATTTAAAAATTTCTTAAAGCAAAGCTTAAATTAAAAAAAATGTCATTCAAGACGTTTCAAAACATCGTGCTACGAAAGACAGTTGGGGACACTAAGAAAGTGTCAGATGTACTAGTTTTAATTTTTTTTTAGACTTGCAAAAAAACATTTAAAAATTTCTTAAAGAAATAATATAGATTGATAAATTGTCTATCTAAAAAAATTAACTTTTAGTGTCTATAATTGATAAATAAAAAAATATTTAACATTCAATATTAATTGTAGCAAGAATGCCTATCAATATCTAAACATTGTTGATTTTATGGAGACCATAGTAATTGATTTATCAAGAAATTGTAAAAGTCGTTATAAATACTGAAATTCAAATTATTTTATTGTAAAAATAAAGAATAATGGATTCAGTTTAACACAAATGTGATTATTAAGTGATATTTCTTTCATCTCTTGTGCAACTGTGCACTTTTTGGCTACTGAAACAATAGTAATTATTTTTTTTTAATGTTTAACCTTAAATATTTTTTTAGTTGTTGATTACAGACACCTAAAAGTAAACAATTTTAAAAAGACAATTTAATAATCTTTAAAATTCAAAAACAATAAATAGGGTGATCCATTTAATTTTTTTAAGTTATTGAACTTTCAACAAACGTCTTCATTTTTTAATCTTTACAAATGCAAAACACTAAAAAATTGTTGTCTTAGTTTTTGTGTAATAATTTTTTTAAAAAGTGCATGTTTTCGTCAAAAAAACCGTCTTATTTTTAAAACTAAGCAAAATCGAGCAATAAAAGTTTAGCTTAAAAACATTGTCATAAAAAATCTACATCCAAAAAACAATGGTGTTTCATGTCATTTGAAACACGCTGTAAAGTTGAAAATTATTTTAGGCGATAGACTAGATTAGTATCTATCAATGTCTTACATAATTTTTTTTTAATTGTACTATTTTTTACTAATGGACTTTTTCAACTCGCTGGGACAGCGGTATAATTTTTTTTTCGTTTGCTGAGATTGCAGTAAAAGTACAGTTTTCACAAAAAAATCAATACGCAATAATCTAAACTCTCTTAATAAGGCGCACGAGTAAATCCAGGAAAGATTTTTCTCATTTCCTGGTGCAGAAACTTCCGAAATTTCGTTTTCTCTGATAGAATAAAAATAATTTCTCCTTGATTGTCATTCTATTGTTAACTGACGAACCTTAAAACGTTATATTAATTTATAACAAAAAAATTCTTACAGAAATTGAAACCAAATGTTATAATTTAATTCGTTTTTTATCCATTCTTTGCGGATAAATAAAAAATTGGCATGTTTTCGCAGCGTGAACTATTCCCAATATCGATTAAATTCTACTTTAATTTAAATACCACCACTAACCTGATGATGCTAATGCGGCTATTGAAACGCATCATTGTGTAATCAAATGGGTTACCCAATAAGAGTTATTCTACTAATTATTTTTGTTTTGGTTCTTTGAATTGCAATYGAATCGTATTATGTAAAGTTGATATTGTCATAGCTATCATTTCCCAGTTCTATTTAATTTAAATCCGTTTTATGTAATCGAGGGTTTATTTTGAATGGTTTTATTTCAATCATAACACTTCACCACCACCTGTTCCATTATGTTTATCTTTCTGTGGTTATTACRTTAGAAAAACACGAAAACTCTCCTATCAAAATCAGCRCATTCTGAATTCTAAAACAACCACTGAATAAAATTTAATAAAAGTAAAAAGTTTYKCTGGAAAATTGAAGGATWAAYTTCCACCAATTATGCCGAAGTCGCTGCTTACCAACTAAAGTCTAAATRCGTATCCTTCTAAATCTAGCTGGAATACGAATGTCCTGAAATACCGCAATCGCTTGCGGTTTGTTGTGCAGGTCCTTAATGCATTTGAGTGGTGAAAATATTTCTAGGAACGAATAGAACTTTTTCTAAAACTGSTTTTTTACTAACTCGAACATTTCAATAATATTTTATTGAGTACCAGAGCAGAATATAAACCCACCTTTWTYAAACGAGTAAATCAGCTGAATTTGTACACCTTGATTTGTATTTGTAGCTCCATAACAAACTATTTTGTCCAGTTGGCTTCTGCCTTTGTGGTAAAGCGTATTGTGTAACTTGTTAGCAACGTAACTCAACATTGAAGTCGGAAAAGGAGTCGTCGTTTTGTTAGATCCACAATAAATGTCACGTGACATGTAATGTGCATCACAAGGAAGTTTTTTAATATGAAGCCATATGTAGTCTTCCTTAGCGGAATATTATGTGCTGTTGCAAACATAATAAGTAAACAAGAACTTTTGAAACAACACTGAATAGGCATTTATTGTTGAGATATTTAAAAACATTTGATTTATAAAATAAAAAGTTTTAGTAAAAATATCAATTAAACGCAATCTTTATCTTTCTAGGAGTATTTGGTGCATAAAATCTGTGTTATTTTTGTTGTAATCCACATGTTGTTATTTTTGTCTTGTCTCTTTAATAGTGTGCAAACTTGCAATTCTCTCAGATTCTCTGAATTTTGCAAGCCGAACTTGTTGCTTTTAACGATTGCGGTTCCGAGAATTTGTCAGTGTCATTTTCTTTTTGTATTGTGGAGTAGGCAACAAGTTTCTGTCACATTTTTAAATAAGCAAAGCATAAAAAATATTGTAATAAATTATCCTGAATATATTGGCCCTAAGAATACTTTTTCTATTTATTTTAATGAAATATTTAAATAAAATAACTGTTTATCTCAGAACACCAAACGTTTATTTTAAACCACTACGCGTTTTGACTACAAACTGGTGAGAATTAAAAATTTCAAGATAATCGTTTAGTGCAAGAGGTGCAAAAGACAATTTAAAAAAATATTATTAAAAAACATACAAATATGTGTACAAGTTGGTAAATTTATAATAAAACAATAGGGGTTTTCCAAAAAAAAATTATTAGTAACATTGTCTGTTTTTAACTTATAGAAAAAGTTATAATTTTAGCAAAACCGTTAAAAATTCATATCTTTCTTATTTTATATATTTAAAAGTAAGCATTGAAAATTTTTTAAAGGTAGAATTTAATAGTGTAATAATTATTCAATCAATTCAATTAATAATAATTGTCCATATTTTGACCATTTGAACGACATGGTAAAATAAACTTCGATATTTTTAAATTTAAAAGCCATTTTTCTTCTAATTTAATAAAGTAGTATAATAAAGTAAAATTAAAATAATATTATTGTCTTATAACATTATTAATAGTACTAGGTGTTTGCCCGGCGCATCCACCATTATAAACACAGCGTGTCACCAAAACTCGCATATGTTTTTAGTAATTTAAAGACTACGATACGCTGTGTTAAAATTAAAACTAAGTTTGTTTTTAATTAAACTTATTCACTCATTTCGTAAAAAAATAAAAAATATCTGTTTTGGGAATTTGTGGGAAACAAAAAAAAATTAACACTTACTTATTACACTTTATGGACCATAATTATAAAGAAAAGTAAACAATCTAAAAAAAATACATGCNTTAACAATTTACTAACAATTTAATTAGTTTTTTTTTAATTTTAATAAATAACAATTTAATAAAAAATTACTGAGTATTGTATTGAACCTTTTGACGTTAAATTATTGATTAGATTTCTTCTTTATGATAACTCTCAGACACTAAACAATTTTGATTTCCAATCCCAGTTTTCTCTAACAAAATTTTGATAATAGTTGTTTTGCAATTTTATGCCTTATAAAATCCCAAAATAAATTTAATTTTAGTAATTTACGTCAAGTTACATTGCTAATTAAAAAAATTTAGAAATAATTATCAGTTTCAAAATTATGTAAATAGTATATTTTTGATAATGTTAAGCATATAATTTTTAAAGTAATGTAAAATAAACCCTGAGATCTTCTTCGTTTCAACTTTGTATTATTGGGTGAAAATAATTTAAACACTAAATTTTGCAATAAAACCAATAAAAATTTAAAACCAAAAATCAGACATTTATGAAACAACTTGAATACTTGTAAAGCATACAGATTAAACAACGTATGTAACACTTTGCAATAGATGAAAATTGTGAAAATGTTTACCAGTTTTTTTAGAAAGTTTTTTTTTGTGTAACTAAAAAATAGTGCTAGAACAGGTATTTTGTAAAGATTTGTGTGTGCAAATCGCACATTACAAGTCGTTTACGCCAACAGAAAGTGAATATACATAACTTCAAAACTATTAAATATAGACGTAGAAAGTGTTAATACAGATCAATGCAAAATTAAAATTTCCTCAAAAAAAAAATTCGTACAATAAATATATGGGTACTTGAAGCTTGAAGTTACTTGAATTCTAAAGATTTCTTTTTTTTTCAATTATAATGATTACAATAAAAAAACTCCTTTTTGACCAACTAATTTAATTTTAAAATATGCATTTAAAAATGGCATCGTTATAAGTTTTTGAAATGTAAGGTGTAAATTAAAAAATTAAAAAAAACACCAAAAATTTTGAAAACTGCTGTACTTGACTATAAAAAAACCAACAAATACTTTTTCAAAAAAATAAAAATGTAGATGTAGTTGTTAGATTGTAGTTAAGAATGCTATCTTGAAATTTTTTTCACTTATAATATCCCGAGTGCATTGATTGTTTCCGGAAAGTTTTTTCAAGTTTTTGCCAATCACGAAAAAAAAATTTATATTCAATCAGGGGTATTCGGGTGAAAATTGCATAACATCACGAGTTCAAGTAAGTAAGTTTTAATTTTTGATGTTTAAAATAAAGTTTTACTGAATATTTGAGGTTAGTTTTTGTGTTAAAAAAAATATATATACAGGATGTATTATAAAAAACGCCCCAAGCCATAACTCGATTATTTTTATAATTATGACAATATTTATTTTTTTTAATGGAACACCCTGTATATTTTACCACTTTTGGATTCTTTGTTTAATTGTCTTTTAACAAGTTTTAGTACTATGTGCCTAAAACCAACTGTTTATTTTTTCAATGTTTTTTTACATTTGTTAATTTTTTAATCTAATATTCTAATAATTTTATTATTTACTTTTTTTTTCATTCCATTTTTGCGGTTTTCCGTAAATCCGTAATTATTTTTCCTACGATCTTAACAGAAAGTAAGTTTTTCCACTCTAATTTCAAAAAAAATGGCCAATTACCTCCCAAGAAAGTAAAAATATTTTCTGTCATATGTCAAAATTACAATAAAAGTTTTCATATGTATGTAACCTCTCTGGGAGGTAAAATTTTTACCTCCCTCATAAAAATTCAATGGCAGCTAATGAGTCAAAAAATTTTCGGAAAATTTTTGAGTTACTATGGTAATCATATTAAATATACTAAATTCAGATTAGTTATTCCAGAGGGTCGTGCAATTTTCAGGTACGTATCATTGTTAGAACAAGAAATCCTTTAATGTGCAGTTTAGACGAAACAGCTTGTAAAGATAGAAGCAGGACAAATAACGAACTATAAATTTATGACATACAAGATAAAAGACACATTCGTACGCTGTCTGGTTTGTCGACGACTTGACACCTCAAATTTATTTATTAGTTGTTAAAGTTATCACTCACTTGCACGTAAAACCTAAAAACAAATTTTCTATTTCAAGCTAATTTAAATAAAGCTGTAAAATCTATTTAGAATCTTTAAGAACATCAAATTACCGTAAAACATCCACCATTAAGTTGTTGAGCGTATTTATAACAGCTGTAAAAACTGTAAGCGAAATATCAACTTGTTACATTATAAAACGAGTGTAATCTAAGACAAGCAGCAGCAACGAAGCCGTTCAACTCATCAGGACGCCTCGTCAGCGCATCCTGCGCTTTCACACAATGGAGTCTCTTCCCCGGAGCAATCAGTCCCAAAGCTCATTTTGCTCAAATTACCTTAAAAAACTATTTCGTTGGCAGCATTTAGCACTGATATCGAATCAAATTTCTCATTATGTTGTGTACAACAAGTGTATACATGTCTTGCTGTGACAACGGCGTTCGATGTATCAGCATTGCGCGCGCATTTTGGCCCGGCCACCGTCTACCTACTTGTTACACCGGAGTCTTGTCTGCCTGCTCCGGGCCGTTGGCGGGTCTCGTTCCGGGAACTTAACAACAGCTCGTTTACTCGGCTCTAGTTGTGATATGTGCGTGATTGCGTCGTGCTGTGACTTTTTTTACTGTAGCTGCTGTTGCTACAGGTTGCTGTTAACACTTTCTGGTGTTTTCTCAGGTACAAGAGTTCTTTTTTAAACTTGCAACCTGGCGGCGCTACTTGAGCGCCTTTTGCTGCTTTACTTCTCTTCGTATTCTTCACTTGATATTTTCATTAAACGCTCCGGAAAAATTATTATTTGTTTACTTGTGACAAAAAAATGTTTTAAGCAACCGGATGAGAAAATTGAATTTTTTACAAAATTTGTTAAGTCAAGTGAAAATTTTTTTAATCTGGGGAAAATGATCAGTAAATCGAACAAATCAAAAATAATTATCGCTGCGGAAGCTACAGGTGTCTTTTAATTAAAATTTTATTACTTCAATTTGTGCAGAAATAACGCCTTATTATAGATTTAACTGTGGTTTGAGAGATTCCCTTATAAACCTCATAACTGATTCATCGATGAATTTTGTTACATTTCTTGCGTTTTATTGCTTTAGTTATAATATGGTGATTTGAGATTGGGTTTTGAATTTACGTTTCAGGATTACCTTGCAATATATCCACATGTATGTTTATATATCGGAAAACTGCTATTGAATAAATTTCATTTTAAAATTCTGGAATTAAAACCGCCTTAGGCATCACTTTCGTTTGATTTTAATTCTGCATCGTTTTGAAAACGTGACATGAATTACAGCAAACATTACATTTAGTCTCTTTAGAGTTAATTAAAATTTGTTCGGTTATGTCGCTCATTAGTATTTAGCCGATATTTCGGACAAGTTTTAATCCTTTGTTCGTTTTAGTACAGTACAATTTAAATCCTAATTAAAAACAAATTCATTCGTTTTTGTGATGTGGTGCAAGCAAACCGTTTGAGTCTTACTTTAAAAAAAAGTAAATATAATGATCAGATACTTGTAGTTAATTAAAAAAATGTGTTTTTACCAATAAATAAAAATAAGGTATGGTCTAGTGTACAGTATTTTTTTTCAACGAAAATTGAGGTTTGTTTTTTTACAAATCATGCCCTTAATAATAGAGTTTCTAGGTTTAAAAAAAAAATAAAATTGTATTAAACTCGTATATCGTACGAGTATATCTTGTTTATTCATCTAAGGATTTCTCTTATTGTGTAATAATCCTGCAATTTGTAAATTAAAGTTTTTATTATTTTCAATAATTTAGGTAATTAAGTACAAAAGATACTTTTGTTAGAGCTTTTTTAAAAGCTTTCTTAAAAATTTTGTTGTAATACTGTTTATTTGTTGAATGCGGCCAATCTTAGGAAAATATCTGCATAGAGTGATTTTTGTAGGGTCTACATTAGAAACTTTACAATTTCTAATGAGTTTAAAATTTTGTATGCAACCAATATCGACTATTCTCAATTCAGATAATTTATTTCCAAAATGGCTGAACTCCCGGAATTATGAGGAATTGTCGCCAACTTTAAAATTTTAAATGGAAATCACTTATTTTTGTTGCACTTTTGAATTTGCTCTTTCAAACTTGGTAAAATACATGCAAGTTGTTGGTACTTCTCTGTCATAGTTTTTAAAATATGTCAATTTTTTTCTGAAAATTGTTATTTGCAGGAGTTCATTAAAAAAATCACAGCTTTTGAACATTTTGAAATAAGTAAATATTTTTTTTTGCATTTGAAAAGTTCTGAGAATCTTTTACGCTGTAACTTAAACATAAACATTATTTAACAAATAGAGTCTAAATCTTAATAAAATTTTGTCACATACTTAAACCCATGATAGGGGGTTAAGGCCAACGACAATGGTAAAAAAAAAAGATTTATTTTCTAATACTATATCTAAATAAAAGTGATTGCGTTTACACTTACAAACGTACAAACATCTAACAGACACTATCGTAACCACTTTACATGTAATCCAAAAATAAGGGAGGGCACAGGTTACAGTACAGTCACCACCGATTTTGCAAATCAGAGAATTAATTAACTATCTCCCTGTCCTCGAATTCCGCTTCCTTTTATTGGGCTTCCGTACTTTACCAAATTATGACCTCCTAATCCAGTTAAGGACTTATGAAATCTAATGTCAGTAAAACCAATCTTTCGTCACGGAATACCAAGAAGTATATCTGAACCAAAAATTAAATTATCTCAGAGATGGGTTTGTGTTTTCTTATGCTTTCGAAAAAATCAATAATTATAATTTTTTTGTAAGTTTTTTTATTTTTGATAATATACAAGTGTTTCGTTTTTATTGTTACAAATTGAAACAGGTGATAGAATATTCAATTTTAATACAAAAGTTTCCTGTGAGTATGTATTAAAAAATACAGGACAGGAGTGCGTTTTTTAATGGGTTTTTCTCAATATTTCAGAAACCATTTTAGATAAAGTTACAAAATTTGGTAGGTACAGATAATAACCTTTATATACCTAAAGGAATTTAAATGTTTGTATTCAAATGTCAAAATTTTTAATCAGGAGCATCCTAAACTGAGGGGTGTAGGGTAAAAAGTACTTTAACTATTTGGCTGTAGTTTCTTGCCACTTATTTGAGCAACAAAATCCTAAATTCCATAGTTTTTTACAAAAAAGAGGAGAGAGAATCTTATTAAAACTGAAAATATTTTGTTTTGGGAAAAATTCACAGTTTTCAACTTGATTTAAAATTCTACACTTTCTGGCTTTTGAGTAATGACGCATCGACATTTTTGTTAAATAGAAACCCTTATTTTTTTAGACAATTTAATAGATCTTTTATTGTCGAAATGATAATACCAAAATATTAAATATTTCATAAAGCTTTCGAAAAAAACTCATCCAAAATGTGAAACAAAAGCAAACATACAATTTTAAATCAAATTGAAAATTCTGTATTTTTTAAAAGAAAATTGACTTGTTTGAGCATTTTTGTCAAAACAATATTTTTAATTTTATAAATAAGATTATTCTATAATTTTGCCGCTCACTGTATRGTATTTTTCAACATATGTTCTAGAAAACTTTTGTCTTAAAATTAATTAAATATTCTATCACGTATTTAAATTTGTAACAATAAAAAGAAAAMACTTTGTATATTTATTTAACTAAAATAAGAAAACAGTTTCTGGTAGGCCTGTAAATCATAGCCAAGTATTTAGGTAAACAAAACAACAGCTTCATTCTTAAATATAAAACTTTCTGTTTTGCCTTGAATGTTATTTCTGAAACTTGTATTTAGGAYTGATAAACCGGAACAAAGACTTTGATAAGTTAAGATTTATTTATACCGGATACGGGATTGTTAATTAAATTCGTAAAACTTATTCAGGAATTAAACTAATTACAGGCCTGACAAAGTTTTCTCGAAAGTTACATAAGCGGACTTTTGGTAGGTTAACTAAAGTTTGAAAAATACGGACCCAACGTAGATTTTTTCCCAACATCAAACATTCTAATTAATTGTCTGGAAAAGTTTCATGAAGATGTCATTTCGCAGATAAAACTTGGTAATGAAATTTCTTTCTTATGTCGCATTTATTTTTTACTTATCTCGACGCAGCCTTCGCTGAATCAACCTAATTTGGAMTTTTTGCCCGAATTTCTCGCAAATAACCACAAGCCAGTATCGGCTAGTAAACAATTTGCATTGTAAAACAGATTTCCTCGGCTTACCATCACATATTTGCTCGGGAAGTTGGAGGGAAAAGGCAATTAAATTCTGGACGGCCAAAATTTGGTTCGAACATAATGCTCGGATTATTATAACTGACAAGGTGAGGGGTGGCACGCAATTCCGGGATACAACAACATAGTTCAAGTTTCACCACTCCAAGATAACTGCCGCAGACGGGAGAACTTGTGTTATTGAATTAACTTACTGATATAATGGGGCAAATGCAAACGCAATTTATTTAAGTGCACCGGAATCCAATTTTCTTCAACATTTTTAATGTAGTCAAGGTTAAGACGGGACAACGCTGTTTTGTTGCGCCAAAATTGACACATCTACCCTCTAAGTAAATAAGAAAAATAATCACGATATAAATTACAAGCCATTAATGTTTAATTTCGCGAATAATGAGCCAAGATTCATAACTGTCACAATCGTAATTRCTTCTCATTCTTCAGCTTGTCATTTTAATAAGAAAAAAAGTAACAGAGCGCATCCATGTCAAATTAAATACAGCGAAATTGTGGCTTCGTGTTGCGCTTCTAATTACTTTATGTTCGGTCGAAAAGTGTCTTTAAATTAACTTTTCCAACATCAAAATAAACATACCTATTTAATTTTTATATCTCGGAGGGAGCGGTTTTAATTAAAAAATGCAAATATTGTTCTAGATCAAAATTATTGCAGAGTTGCGGACGTAAATAATGCTGTAGCAAAAAAAATTAGCAAAAATGATGGGCCCAATATGTGGGTCGTAAATTTTGTGTAGTGTGTTGTGGCCACAAAATAACCGATTCGTCACCGAAACTCGACAGCTTTGGTTTTCATGATTTCATTAAAACAAATTGACCCAAAAAATGTCAGGTATCATTAAAATTGACAAATAAGTTGAAAAAATTAACTTTACAATGGATCTAATTTACTAAAAGCCAGCGGAGATATTTCCTTTGAGCATTCCCGAAGAGCCTTGTATTCAGTGCTTTTGTCCCTTTATGACGAAAAAAAATTGCTGTGCTTGACAGGATATGCTTCGAAAAATTATGTAAATTGCACACGAAGTGTATTCAGAGATAGCCAGTTTTCAGAATAAATGAAAACGGAATAAAAGGTTCATTATCGTTATTGACGCTACGAAACGCGTGAAAATGTCTATTGATTGTGAAGAGTTAAGATCATATTGGAATTTAATCTTCACTAGCCGCGTCGTAAATTTACTGATTGAAGCCTTTACGGACCATCTAACCTTATACAACACCGTTAAGAGAAAAGATCATTTTTACAACGCCAATATAAGATTATATCAACATTTGCGTCTAAATAAAATGTCACACCAAATTGAATTCAAATTTGTAAGATTTTACATAAAGTTGCTGCAATATATAAAACAGACGTTATAATCTAAATAAATTTATTAATTAAGATACTTTTGAATAAAATCAGTTTTTTGTAAGTATGTTAAAATCAATAATTCTCTTTCTATAGCAGACTAGCGAATTTAGGTTTTTGCTGTATTCTATTTATTGAAATCAGATTTAGCAGTTTTTCAATTCTTAAATAGATTTACAGAAATAAAATAAACCAGATTTTTAAAAAAACGCAGACCTTCACACAATTTGTCAAAACATCTGATACAGGGTGATTATGAAATAAACGATTCTAATATCAAACTACAATGGAAAACAAACATATTTATTTTTTTCACTACAAGCTGTAAAAAATATCATTATTTAGTTTGTCGAGAGGTTGTAAAGTTGTTTTCCTTAGAAGTGGGTAAATGCCGATTTCTAGGTAAAATTAAATAAAAAAAAACTTAAATTTCCTCATGAAAAACATCAGAATAACCCCAATTCTAATACTTCCGTCTATGTTAAAACTGTCAAAACAACAAATGTTTGTTTCATGTTGAAATCCCTCCGGTAGTAGGACGAATTTGAACACTTTTTACCTTTTCTTTGCAGTTTCTTTGTTATTTTAACAAATATTTCATATTAAAATTCTTT
>NW_025400975.1:5642141-5644035 GCF_015345945.1 Tribolium madens
CCAAAACCTCATTATTACTCTTTAAAATTGTC
Source organism: Tribolium madens (assembly GCF_015345945.1). NCBI lineage: Eukaryota > Metazoa > Arthropoda > Insecta > Coleoptera > Tenebrionidae > Tribolium > Tribolium madens. Next base: position 5,642,174 of record NW_025400975.1, read on the forward strand.
AGTTTTGCGGCTACGTTTATTTTAGATGGTGCATTTTTTTTGTTGTGTCATGTTATAAGCAAAATTATTGTTGCTAACTTTTCTGACATTCTGCTCACACTACAAAGTTTCAAACAATCAAAGACGATTTTTTACCAACTTGGATTGATAAATAGGTCTACGAGTAGATATACACCTAAGTTTTGAAGTCAAGGATGTGAAGGTAGGGGGAAGGATAATAAGAACTTGAAAAGTTAAAAAGTTGAAAAGTATCCAGCAGCTTGGAAATGTGTATTTCTAACATTAAAGAAGCAATACGAGTTTTTTTTTTGTATCATTTATTTTAAATAGTGACCTCAAGATTTTACATAAGTATCAGTTTCGCTTAATAATACCAGGAATTTGTAAAGTATAATATTTTAATAAAAAGCTATGTATTTTATAAGGAGTTTTCTATAAATAAAAAAGCTTAGAATTTTGTTTTCAACTAAACCACTGACACCTGTCAGATGTATGGATTTTTACTAGATAGCACATCTWAAAAAAGTCCAGAAAATTCTTTTTCAGCAAAGTGATGAGCAACGGATATAACTTTGACATAACCATGCCTTGATGTACCAGAAAATCATTGAAAATGACGGCAAAATAATRTGAAGCGTTAAGCTAAAMTTAGTTTCTACGTAAAACATTCTTGCAGTTACGACATGTAGAAAACATTTTATTGCTTCGTTATCGAACAAAAAAGTGTTCAAGTGTACGAGCTGTAAATTCATTACAGTTTGTTGTAGAAAGGTTTGTTATATAAAATCAATTCCTCAACAAAAGATATTTTTTATTTCTGAGTAATGTAATTTATCGCAGTTTAATGCGCGTTCAACAAATTGACCAACCTTCGCTCATTTTATTTTTCTCTCATAGAAAATTTAAATCTAATTTTGCATAAGTTATTAATGATTAAGTATTAAAGAAAAAGTTATTTAATAGAAGTTTTCAAGGCTATATTAATTCTATAAAACTTCAAGGGTGCTTTTAAGTSATTATTGAGACGAGCTTTGATTTTAAATGTTTCAGATTAAATAAGCTGCATTTGAATAAATCAATTAAAACAAACTTTCTGCAATTTTGTGACAAATGTAATAATAAAATTGATTTATATAGAATAAAATTGCATTTATATGAACATATTGCAAATGGTTTTCAAGTGATGTAAAATAGATCGTAAAAATTACTGTGAGTGTTAGTGCGAGGTGTAGATACATAAATGTATAAATATTAATAGCAATAACCGTACCGACATTATCGATTACAAATCTATTATACCTATTAATTTATAATAGTAATATGTACTTGGAAGTTCAAAATTGTAGTGTGTTGATAGTAGCGGTGACAACCACTCGATAAAATCCATGAGGAGCAACAAGTCAAATTATAGACACTTTCAAGATTGTGCGAAAATAAACATAGAAATCATTTGTCATTTGCGTTTTTTCAAACGCTTATAAATTCATTTTTACGAATAATTTGCAAAACGAGATCACGATTATTTCAACAAAGCTGTGTTTATTTTTTTTTGTTATAATTTTGATGCTAATAATTAAAACCATTATTGCGTATATTTACCTGCTATTTGGATATTTTAACAACCTGGTGTTGGTACTCCTAGTTGCCAATTATCATTTCAGTATCTAGTGTAGCAAAATATATGCATTTCTGTGATGTAACAAACGGTAAATACCGTTAACTTGCGCCCCAGAGAAAAATGCCATATAAGGTAAGATACCAGGAACATAGAACAAATGTTAAAAAAAAATATCTATAAAAATTTCTAAGTTATGAGGGTTTAAAGTTTGCACTTTGACTCTATTTATTTCTGATGGAAAAAT
>NW_025400975.1:5644330-5646393 GCF_015345945.1 Tribolium madens
TTTGCTATAGGCTATTAAAAGAGGAAACAAGGAAGCTGTATCCTAATTTGTAACTCTGTTCAATGTTATTTGTGGCTTTTATTGGCAAAATTTTTGTCCTTTTACTAAATAATTGTAAAAAAAACTTATACCGGGTGGGGCATCGGTTACGCGCACTTGTTAAATCGCGACTTCAAATCAATTAAAACTGGCGATATTTCATATACCTAACTAATTATTGATAAGGTATAATTTGAGAATTTTTCTAATTTTTTTGGATAATATATGAGTCCGTAACAGTTTTGTGTGTTTTATGAATACTTTCTGTTAATTTACCTATAAAGTTTTTACACTAAATGAATCTGTACCTGTCAGCGTATCAAACTTTGACATCACAATTTCAAATTTTGACTTGGTTAGCCAAATACTCGCTTTTTTTTTATTTAAACACAAACCAGACTCGTGATTTATGACAAAATGGTATAATTTGCCAACAAAAGAATCATTTACTGGTAGCCGACCGCTTTAAAGGGTATTTTTGTTGTAAACCTTGGAATCTTACCCCAATTGCCGTTCCTCATTGTCACCTAAATTTACGATGGCACAAGTAGCAGGTCATAAATAAAAATGATTTTCAAAGTTAAGATGGAAAATTGCGTTTAATTCAAAATCTAATTGGTATTTTTTTTCTGATTTTATAAACTATTGGAAGTGAATCTGCGTAGGTCAGTATAAAAATTAGAATTAATTTTTTTGTTTGAAAATTACTTTTTATTTTTGTGAAAGAAAAATTACCAAAAAATTAGAGAATGTACCTTACTACTGCCCAGGTAAGAGTGAAAAAATTTAACAATTTTATTTAATTAGAAGTGGCGATTTTCTTTTTGGGCGTAACGGATGCCCCACCCGGTACAAGATCATCAGTATCATTAAAAAAAATACATATAAAAAATGTCAAATCTCAAAAAACAAATGTCTAAATTTTTTGACAGATTTTTGAAACATTTTTTTCATTTTCCTGGTATATTACCTTACTTGAAAATTTTTTCTGGGGCGCACCTGTATACTTCGTTGTGTTTAATTCCGTTTATGTACTCTATTTAAAAGAAATTTTTTAAATGCTGCACTTTTTATTACGTTTGAGGTTCATTTGGTTAATTTGATGCGAAAGAAAGTCGTAAATATTTTTAAAAACGATGAGTACGCAGAATGTCAACTTGACATATTATGAACGATAAATAAAAAACTCGGAAAAATGGGTCAAGTACATTAAGCATTTCAGCAGAATTGTGTTTAAACAATCGATATTGAGCCCAGTTGTCCGAATTAATCATTGTTTTTATTTATCTAACAAATTACAGACGATTCCATATTTATTTTATGGCAGTTTATTTATTTGATGGCCCATCACGGACCATATAAAAAAATACTTTAATTAAGGTTGAAAATTGTCGAGTGATTAAGCTATCCAGACGTTGCAAATGACAAGACAAACGATTTTGGTGGTATTACCTAAACCTTGTAGAAGTTTAATAAATAATTGAGTAAGGATGAGGCACGTTTAGTCCAATGACTCGTTCTGAATTATTAAAATCGCTGAGGGCCGTTTTACTCGACGCCGCTAAGTTGCCATTTCGTTATCTAGTTATAGACTCGACCCAAAAGTGTAAGTACGAAGTTAAGTTTACAATTTGGCGGGAAAGTTGCTTCTACCATAASGGTAAGCATCTGGTTTGCGAAATTTGTGGCTTTATAACATCTTCGATGGACAATTATTTTTTCATGGATCCCATCAAAATTTCAGCTGTCTCAAGTTCACTTCGATGCACGATTTCGCCGAGATGTAGAATCCTGAATTTATTAAAAAGTTCTTAGAGTTGTTGCACATTTTAGAGCGGTTTCCTATCAACTATTTCTTAAAGTTTCGTTTAAACTCAAATTTATTCACAAAAATTACCAAAGTTTGATAGCTCCAATCCAACTACTTCCTGAGCTCTATAATGTCATATATTCTTAATTTTGAAGAGATTTCGGTAGATTAAACTTAAAAGTCTTAAGGTCAAATTCTTAAATATCATAAATTA
>NW_025400975.1:5646966-5651857 GCF_015345945.1 Tribolium madens
GGTGATTTTAATATCAAATATAACCGCCAGAATCATAGTTAATCGATTTTTTCAGAAGTGATCTAGTAAAAATAGTTACCCTTTTTTGTGTAATTTTTCTTTGTTAAATCTGGGCTAGATCTGTCGACTGCCAGAGTTTAGTACAATAAAACGAAGATTTCGGTTTAGTAATTAAGCAGTTTGGAACATTACCGCTGCTGTTAAAACTTAATCTTGAGAGTTAGATGCTTTAGAAATTTTTAACGCTTCGCTAACAACTTAAGTACAAGTTAGGGACTGTTTAAACTTGTAATCTCGTTGACCAGTAAAGACAGTTAAWTAGGATGTAACTGTTTTTACTAAACACCAACTCAATTAGTTACATGTACAAATGCCTGCAAATTTAGAGCCAACTAACAAACTAAAAGCGCCACATTATGTTTTTTTTTTAATTTATAAACACAAGAAGGTGTAGTTCTAAATTTTATTTGCTCAAAATCAAAGACGTCACATTTTGACACCTAATAGTTTTTAATAATTTTGGTAAAATTAAGTAGTAAGTGGATCCAAACAAACGATAAGCTTCAGAATAACAGACAAAAAAGCTTTTAGGCTACAATAAATATTACAATAGTATTAGTCAGTGTGTAAAAAAGTACTTAATAACTTAAATGAAATTGATTTATTTCTAAAACGTGTTTTTGTTGAAACGCATGAATTAACACCAACACAAAATTCCTTATCGCAAAATTCATTCCGGAATAATTAAATGTTTATTGCATCCCGTTTTGCTGAACTCACAACATAAATTTTCTTCCTTATGAGTCAGATAAGAGAAACAAAGTTCAATGATTAATAATTTCTGTTATTTAATCCAAATTTGCACAACTCTGCTTGGTGCTCATATGCAAGTGTCGAGTCAACAAGTTGGTTAGATGTTAATGAAGATAAATGCTAACAGACTCCAACAGAGACAGACTAACATATACTTTTACTAAAATATTTTTGAAAAATGCAGGAATTTAAACGAGGAAATGAAACTTTAAAATTTATTTTATCAATTAAATGTTTAATAAAAGCCAATTCTGGCAAATATAAATCACTTTCCTTTTGTACTATAAAGAGGTCTTTCACTCCAATTTCAGCAGATGAGTTGAAGGGTTAGAAACATCCAGAACAATTTAAAATCCAAATCAAGGAAATTACATTTATCGAATGGTTATAACAAAAAAAGTTTTAATAAAATATTGTTATGGTAATAATTTCCAGCGGAAATTAAAGCTATGCATATTTGACACGTCTGCAACAAAATTTCACAATTGATTGATCTCAAATAAAATATTTCACTGTTTAAAATAATGCAACTTTTTAAGAAATTCATCATATTAACTGCTGTTTCCCTCTTCTCATCAAACAATCTGATTTTGCCTAAAATTATTACCGTCTTTAATTAATTTTAACACAGTTTCTTGGGTTTAATGTTTCTAACACAAATAAAATTAATGAAAAAGAAGCAGAGATTCAAAAAACACAAAAAAATCAATAATTTCTCGTTATGTGTGTAGAGGTACTTAGAGTTTCTTAAGTTATTGATTTGGACGTAAGCAAGGAAACCTTTTTATRAAATGTTTTAAAACCTTCAACAATTCAGATCTCATTATGCAACGTTTTATAGATAAAACCTGTAATTTGAATATTTTTTTYCTTTCTTGGTTTCAAATTTGAAAGCAATATATTGCAGCAGCTGGAATTCCTGTTATGCAGTCCTGGGAGCAAGGAGCTTGAATTGAGTATGCAATATAATGACTTGTTATAATAGGGACAGACCACCGAGAATTAATGTTCAAGGATGAGGTTGAAACTCCCCTYGAAATCTAGATTTTGCAATTCCGRGAGAATTTATTACCTAAAATTTTACTCTCTCTATCTCTTCCAATTTAGTTAAATTAATCATTTATATTTTTCTCAGTTGTTACCAGATAACTGAAAACTGTGTTATGGTTTAATAAAAATTAAGTGTTGAATGTTTGAACAAAATGTCACGTTGCGTTGTAATAAAGGTCGTATAAATAGCCGCACCCTTTAAGTANTCTTGGTTTCAAATTTGAAAGCAATATATTGCAGCAGCTGGAATTCCTGTTATGCAGTCCTGGGAGCAAGGAGCTTGAATTGAGTATGCAATATAATGACTTGTTATAATAGGGACAGACCACCGAGAATTAATGTTCAAGGATGAGGTTGAAACTCCCCTYGAAATCTAGATTTTGCAATTCCGRGAGAATTTATTACCTAAAATTTTACTCTCTCTATCTCTTCCAATTTAGTTAAATTAATCATTTATATTTTTCTCAGTTGTTACCAGATAACTGAAAACTGTGTTATGGTTTAATAAAAATTAAGTGTTGAATGTTTGAACAAAATGTCACGTTGCGTTGTAATAAAGGTCGTATAARTAGCCGCACCCTTTAAGTAGACATTTCAACATAAATCCTAAMTAAAGACAAAGTAATAAAAAWTTTTAGATGTCGCARGGAATGACTAACTATTAATCAARAAATTTCTTTTTAGTAAACGTACCAAAATACAAGATTGTAAAGATATGAAAGCTAATTACATCGTGTATTGATTTTCTTTTCATATCAAGACAAATRAAATCTAGAATCCTTGAAACAAAATAGGGAAAACAAAATTTTCTCTGTAGGACTGAGATTACAACAAGGCGAAATTAAATTTTTCGCGATAATCTTGCATGGCAGGGAAAAGTAATAAATGAAATAACRTCTATTTGAAGTACAACTAAGGGTTAAGGACCATCCGTTGTGCAGTAAAAAGAAAATTTATGATCTATGTTTAGGGAGAGTTTTTAACAAAGAACTTTTATTTTCTCGAATTTAACTTGCAACTTTATGGCAAATAAACCCAACTTAAGCAAATTATTTTATGTAGCACTACGGTTCCGGAATGTAACTAATTAGATTAAAAATATTAGGGATAAATGCAAACCTAAAACACAAAGTAACAGTTTTCATTTATTACGTTGCAGATGTAGCAATTTGCCCGGCGCATCCACCACAATTGAAACAAAAATAAAAAAWTATTTGATTTGCTATTGTTATACAAATGTAATCAATATTATCTTTTGTAATAAAAATTTCCATGAAATAAACTTCGCAAAATCTGTTTAAAACTTGCTGATGCGGTACAAAAATAATTGGTTCAGTATATTTCAAACAAACTCAGCTTAAAAACGAAAATTTTAATTCTCATGAAAACAACAAACCGTTGTAAAAATACGACACTGTGTATGCAAAAAAACATATGCTTGAGATTGAAGTACCGGAACCTGGAACCTAACGTTTTAGTCGTAAAAAGCGACACGTTATTTGTCGTCCTGTTTTGTACTTTTTTGTACAATGCAACATATGGCCGCCAACGCTAACAATATTTAATTAGAACAAAATTCTTTTCCAGATAAAACGATAAGGGTTTATAAGTAGTTCAAATTTATGTATAAACCAAATCAAATAATATTTTGCACAATCTGGCTTTACTATGCTTAAGATAAATATTGGTCAAAGCTCTCTTATATTTGTAACTAGGAGCATCAATGTGTAGATGCAAAATAGACCTTAAAACAAATTTTCAACTACTTAACTATTCAAGAACTAAAATTGTTGTTATTTAAGTGTGTCAAAAGTAAAACTCCATATCTGTAGCTCAGAGCAAAATAGTATTAACTCCAGTTTTAAATTTGATTTTATGTACATAATTAAACAACCAGTAAATTACGTGTAGGTTATAAAGCCTGTTTGTTTCCAATTGATAAATTTTTGAGCAAGTCTAAGTAGAATATTATGAATACAACAAACATTTAAACAAAATTATAGTTTTAAAAGTGTTCTAAAGAAAATTTTGCGTTTTGGTGGTTAATACTGATTTGCTCTAAGGTCCAGAAATATTAAAAAAACTGCAAAAATTAAATTTGTTCTGTTTTTGTTGTCCTGTAAACAAAATTTTATTTTCAGCGATTTCGCAAGCCATAAAACGCATTTTTTAAATTATATTTCAGTTCAGCTTTATTCTCTTAAAAATGTTTCGTGTATGAGAATTAAATTTTTTGAAATTACTTACCGTTTTTGAGTTATGTTTTGAATATTTTTTGAGAAAAATTCGTGGTTTTTGTCGAAAACATTTTTCATAGGAGGTGCCAATAAAAATAAATAAATAAATAAAAAAATACATTTATCCGCAAATGTCACTTTTGTGTCTTGTTTTGTTTCTAAACGTAGGCGTAAAAGTTACACTTCTACAACAAGGCATAAAAGTAGAACATTTATTTCAGTTTTTTTTTTAAATAAAAGCTTTAAGAGAATAACATATAGTCTTTTTTTACACATTATTTGGTAAATTTTGAGTTAAAAAAATAAGACAAAAGTGAGCTAATATAGATAATAACTAAACAATTAATTAAAACTGTTTTTCACTTGTTATTGCTCATTGGTTATTACAACATAATCAAAAATCTATCAACATTGAGTAAATAGTGGGACTCCATATTTTTTATACGAGTAGTGTTCAGGATATTATTGATATTATTTTTACTTTCGAGMTGTCAACAAACAATTTTATAACTTTSTTCATGTTGCMATTTTATAAATCTTTGTAAAATATTAGTTTAATTTGAACTAGTAAATTTCTAACACATAAAACTAACTTTAGTAATATCGGCTTTTCCAACTTAGTTAAAATGTATTTTAATATGCCTAGACGTTTCGCAACCATTAAACTATAAAGTTTTTAATACTTTAATTACTGCGAGTAGTCATTGCATCCTTCTAAAATAATTTCCATATTATTATGTCAGATTCAAAAAACTTGTTTTACAGAAAACTTGTCTCCAATATTCCGACAT
>NW_025400975.1:5652737-5690084 GCF_015345945.1 Tribolium madens
TATAAAGTGCTTTAATAAAAAATATGTAAATTTCTAATTTACATTCAAGGGTGGAAACCTGCATTATTTAATGTGTTCAAAAGGATTAAAAATGTAGATGTGAATACACCACACAATAGAGCGCTTATATGAAAGTCTCTACAACTAAATAATGAATCAAATATTTAGAACAAAATGATTACATTTTATGAGAAAAAATTCGATGATAGAATTTGTCTTGAAATAGGTGATAAAAGCAATATGGTTTGACGTCTTAGGTTAGGGCGTTTACTCAGCATTTGCCACAAATGATAAATTATAGGTTCCTTATATTCTAGTGTTTATTATATTTTGACGTCAAGTTCAATATATCACAAGTATATTTTTCGTAAAGTTTCACAATAAATCAGGTAGTGTGGCTAAAATATTAAGTTCGTGCATCGCGTTAAACTTATTAATTGAAGTTATTGAAAGGTTTTGTTAAGAACCTTTATGTCTAGCAACTTTAATATACTGCACAGATACTCACGTAACCCTTGCTTTTTGCACTAATTTATAATTTAATTTAATTTAAAATAATAAGTAAATCTCCAAAACAAAACCAAATAAAGTAAAAAGTAGAGTGATTTAATTACAAAGCAAAAACTTTGTTATGAAATATACAACAAAGTAACCAGTACACATTTTTTGAATTACTGTTAAAAACGTTCTAAACTTTAAAGCTTTTCAAAAAAGGCTTTACTAAATTTTAGATTAAATTATAAACATATTAACTTAAGATCTCACTAAGGGCTCTAAAGATACGTTTTGTAWAAGTAGAGTTAAGTAGAAAACGACCAAAATTTTGTGTTGTTGTTTTTAGAAATAAAATAATAAAAAATGGTTAATATCGAAAAAAAACAATAATAGTTATTTATTCGACAAGTTTGAGTGTAAATCGGACGCTTTATTTCATTTTTAAACCACGGGTGTTAACGAGTGGTTTATCATCCTCGAGGTGGAATAAATGAACCGATTTACACGAAGACGAGTTGAATACAACATTATATTCTTTGTATTCGACTCAACAAGGCTTAAAATTGCTTTAAATCTGTTAAAAATAATCTAACGTTTCGTATAAGAAATGACAAACAGTTGTCAACACTTCCTTAGACAAAAAAACCGTAAATTTGACAGTATGGAAGAATAAAATTAATTTTAGCAAGACACATTTTAGTGGATGCGCCGGGTTAAAATTCTTTAAATTTTGAAACATTTATTTACAAAGTGTATCAAATAAAAATTCTCACTAGAACACGTGGGTAACCAATTAAACACTTAAAAAATGCATCTGCAAAACTGAAAGATGTTTCTGTTTCACATTTTTTAAAATTACAATGTTTTAGCAATTTTTTTCAATAAAAATGCAAATGTTTTAGGTAGCAAATATTTATTAGAAAAGACAAATAAGGACCTTACTTGCAGTAAGATTTTTAATAATTGTAATAACATACACTTAAAGTGCTGAAAACTCCCACGTCTCAAAGTTGCTTAAGCAATAATTATTCCGAAAGATTAAAACAAACAAGACTATGCTGTGACCCACTAATGCCATTGCCAGAACCTTTCTAAAGCAATTAACGTGAAAAGGTTTATTCCACACAAAAATAATAATCTTAAGACACGCTATCACNCGAAAGAAAGAAACAATAAAACTAATTTTAGCAAGATACATTTTAGTGGATGCGCTGGGTTAAAATACTTAATATTTTGAAACATTTATTTAAAAATTGGATCAAATACAAATACTCACTAGAACACGTGGGTAACCAACCTATTAAACACTTAAAAAAATGCATCTGCAAGAATGAAAATTGTTTCTGTTTCACATTTTTTTTAATTAAAATGTTTTAGCAATTTTATCAATAAAATTGCAAATGTTGGTAGCAAATATTTATTAGAAAAGATAAATAAGGACCTTACTTGCGGTAAGATTTTTAATGGCTGTAATAACTTACAATTAAAGTGCTGAAAACTCCCACGTCTCAAAGTTGTTTAAGCAATAATTATTCCGAAAGATTAAAGCAAACAAGACTATGCTGTGACCCACCAATGCCATTGCCAGAACCTTTCTAAAGCAATTAACGTGCAAAAGATTTATTCCACACAAAAATAATAATCTTAAGACACGCTACGTAAACTGCTATCACTGTGAATATGTTTATTTTTGCAACATTCTATTTCAGACCTAAAAAAATACAAGTCTTTTTATGAATTTTATGATTTTATTTTTTAAACAGAAAAACTCACAATTTCAATGCAAATTTCTTCTTCTACTTAGGCTCATGGGCCGTGGTTGAGACCACAGGAACTCTTATATGCAATTCGTTTTTCGCTCTGATCGCTTTTACGATATAACTACTCTCAGAACAACACCCGCTGAGACTTTACGATCACACACTGCAAAATTTTATTCATGATCTACCTTAAGCTATGTTTAGAATTCTGTAATGAGGTTTGTAGAATGTTGCGGTTCTACTTCGTTCCATACCCCAAACTTTACATCATTATTTTACAAAATGAGAATATTATGCACAACGGAAACATCAGGTCAAAAAAACTAACCGAGTTCGAGTTTTTCATACAAGGCATTTATTGCTTGTAGTAAAAAACCGTCCAATATTGTAATTTTCAGAGTGATAAACCAACTGAGCTTCCAGTTTTTTATGCTACGTAATAATTTTATAGAATTGCAGCACTAACCCTGATTTATGTTTGCAATTTAAAAACTGATGTTATTGAAATCCTCCCAGCGCTTTACTTTACCGCCTTATCGACAATAAACAAAATCATTGACAAAAAAAAAACAAAACGGAAACGGCATTTTGATTATATAGGGTTACAACTAAAATTTAAAGAAATAAATTGTCAATTATATAAATCGAATACAATGTTTTCATGAGTATGAAAAAAAGAATTGTTTAATGTRACCAACTATAAAATTGTTACAATGAAAATAATACAAAAAATATCAAAGATAACAAACATAATGTCGTATATAACGTAAATAGGAGAAACTAGTACAAAATGATCTTTTTAACTAAATGCATTTTGTGTAACTGTTTTCACTTATACAAAAAGCTCATTGTGACATCGAAATAGAAAATAAAATTTTAGTATGCATACCTGCGAACACAATAAAAATAGGCTAATTATACAGTATGTTTCCGGATTGAGTTTACAAGAGAAAAAAAAATATCTTTGATTTTACGCCAAAACTGCAAAGGAAAAACATTTTTTGCTTTACCTGAAACGAGCAAATCTGTAATTAAAATTTCATTACTCTAACACAGTAGTAAGAAAAGTTAATTTTACTCTTGATTTTGGACCTAGAATAAATTATTCTTTGCTTTTTAAGTCCTATCACRTTGRCGGTTTTATTATTTTGACAATATCATTTTGACAAATGAGTTTACGCAAGTTAAATAACAAAAATGTTTGCGAAAAACATAATTTTGATAAATAGCAACTCAAAGAAACAGCTTTAAGATAAAAACCAAAGTCATTTTTAACAAGTACTATCATTATTTAATTAATAAATTAATTGTCAAAGTGATATATAATTGTCAAATAAATAAAACCGCCAATGTGATAGGACTTAAAAGCAGAAAAAAAATTCTAAGTTGCAAAACATAGAAAAAATAACTTTTCCTTTCACCAAATCAGAATAATGAAGTTTTATCAGAGATTTGCTTGTTTCAGGTGAAGCAAAAAATGTTTTTCCTTTGTACTTTTGGCGTAAACTCAATCCGGAGACATACTATATAAAAAATTAAAAAAACACCAATATAATTACATTATTGTGTTGTCATTACATTAAGAGTTTTGTTAAAACACCTGGGTCATTAGAAAACAATTTTGGATGCGCCGGACGATTATCGGAAACGATTAGGACTTACAAAATAAATAACTTTATTTTTTAAACTTGTTATAAAATTTAATATTATAAATATAACAACTAAAAAATCCGTGTAATACAAATTAAACTCAATTTATTTATAAAATTTTTTAGTGTTTTGAGTAATCTTAGATAAAGTTTATATGGTAAATATGCACCAAATGCACTCAAAATTGCCGTAGAATATAAAGTGTGTTGATACCTAATATTAGATTAGCATCAGATTTTATTATAAAAAGCAACATTTGTATTGTTATGACCAGTTATTTCATTATGAAAACATTTCCAATTTTTCCTTGTTATCAAAATGCACTTTCACTCGATAAAAAGAAATACAAATTTTAACTCTCTTAACTCTTATAATTAATGATTGATTATGTATTATCATTAAAATATTTTTTAAATTTAATTTGTTTTTGCGTTAATAATTTTAAAATCTACACTACAAGTATTGAGTTCCCAAATTAAAATTACAAAGAAATCGTTGAATAATAATTGTTAAAAAATTGACAAAAATTTTTCGAATTTAATTCTAGTTGATAATTATCCTTAAGAACGTATAGCAATAAACGAATTGAATAATAAATAAAATAAATAAATAAAAATTAWTTTTTTAAAATGTTTTTACAATAATTAAGTTGCTAAAATTAGATTACCAATAAATAAAAAAATAATAGGCAACTGTCAAAAACATCTTAAACTTGTTAAGTGAGAATTTTGTAACACATGTATGAAATCTAAAAAAAGAATTTTTTAAAAACATGTTCAAGTTTTTACTAATAAGAAATTATTTTATTACAAAAAAAGTATTAAGTAAATCAGTGTTTTTACGCAATTGGTTTATTAAAATATAAGTCAATCTTCCCAAATTTCGAAGTTATGAAAGTTTAAACTTTGCACTTTGACTATTTATTTCTGTTGCAAAATAATTTTCCTAGTTTTTTTGCTACAGGCTATTAGAAGAAAAAACCAATAAACTGTATCGTAAATTGTAACTCTGTTTAATGTTATTTGCTTTTGTTGGCAAAATTTTTGTACTTTTACTATATAATTATATAAAAAAACATATACAAGATCATCAGTATCACTAAATAGACATAAAAAATGTCAAATGTTAAAAAATAAATGTCAAAATTTTTTGACAGAATTTTTTTAACATTTTTTTATGTTCCTGGTATCTATTTGAAATTTTTCTCTGAGGCGCGAGTTCTGGCGCATCCTGTACATGCGTATAATTTTTAAAATTATATCTATACTTAGTGCTAAACAATTTTCCGATTCAATTTGTAAAATTTGAAATAATGTTCAAAATTTTAAAATACTAAAGAATGCCATTCAAAAACTGCGAAATCAAAACAATTACATAATAATGCGTTTGTTGCGTGACAAAATACAGAGCCTAAGATCATTATAAGACGTTATTCTGATTAAATAATATCCGTAAACAATTCGCTAACGCTAGATATTTATACTCTCAGTTCTTACTAATTAGCTTTGAAAGTAATTTAAATCGTATTACTTCAATGTAAAATTTATTACCATCCGCATTATTCTTTCATATCTAGTTTTAATTAAATTTAGGTTTGACAGAGGAGCTAATCTTAGAACTTCAATATGCACTCAAGAGTTTGTAATCCATTCAATATAAATCTTAATTATCTACATATTGGAGCACATTCGAGTAGGACCCGAAATGATGGAATTAATAATTGTTTGAACAACCGACCCGTATGACACTATTATGACCCCTGTTGTCAAATGCAGTTGTGTTACTTAATTACTATAGTTACAGTATTGCTACACAATATGTGCTCGACGGTCTTATTTTCCATACGAATCATAATCGGATTAAATTTCCAATAAGAGTGTTTATTAGCACATACTATATYCACTAAAGGGTAAAAAACACTAAATATAATATATTCTAAAGCAACTGAAACAAATAACGTTGTTTTCAACAAAGATTAAAGGCATTTTTAGACCAAATCGCCACAAATGATCAAAAGAAAAGTTTTTGTATTATTCACTAAAGAGAGTTGGCCAGTAGCATTCACTCTAATTACACTCAAGCTTCAACGTATTAGAGATAAAAGGTCAATCATTGCTAGTTGATCAATAGAGTATTTGCTATTGACAAACTAATCTAAAACATTAGAAACTTTCTATGCTTGTTCTACTTTAATGTGAGCTCACATGTCATGAAAATAAATATGAATAAATACGAAATCGATTTCTAGCACCTGCACTATCTCTAATCACAAAAATCACACTTATGTTATGATTAAAACARCGTTATAAGCCGAAATGYTGATTGAAATTGCACCTTTTTGTTTAAGTTTCTTG
This sequence comes from Tribolium madens, assembly GCF_015345945.1. Lineage (NCBI taxonomy): Eukaryota > Metazoa > Arthropoda > Insecta > Coleoptera > Tenebrionidae > Tribolium > Tribolium madens. The sequence continues at coordinate 5,658,997 of NW_025400975.1, forward strand.
CAGTTAATCACTTTTCGACCTTTGTTTAGTTTAAATAGAAATTTAGGTCTACTTAATTTTRTGAGCAAATAACTTTGTTAACTGTAATTTCAATCAAAACAAGTATTAACTTGAACTTAACCAATATAGTTCAAACAATGAAATATACTTTACAAACCACTAACGACCAACTAAATTTACTCATATTTAATGCCAGATAATGCAGGAAATTTGATATAATAGGTGTTATGTGACATTACGTAACTAGTTCCATAAATCCAAAACTTTTTATCATTAGAGTGACTCSATTCAACTAAAGTTTTGTGTAATTTATACCAATTGGAAGACATAATTCTCATGTTTGCAGATTTATATTTTATTGGTAATTTAGATAAGCAGATAAATACGTTCTKAAATAGTCATTTAAACAGTATTCTGGGTATTACCTAGCTTTATTTTTATAAATTATGCAATAACTTGTTAAATTAATAACAGTTTTAAAGTTTATATTAAACTTGAAATACATAATCAAAATACAAAACACAAAATAAAATTCTTTGTGTGTCGGTTGTGGATGTTATTTATACCGCAATCGCTGTAGATCTTGCTTTATATTGCAAAATGTTAGAATCTAAAATATTGCCAGTTACTAAAGCTTTACAGTTATCTTGTTACTGGATTCCATTGGTTTAAAAAGACATAAAACATAAAAATTATCTGATGCGACGAGMCAATTATAAAAGACTTTGTCTCTTTTAATCTAGAAGACTGGTGAAGCCTAGGCAAGAAACTCCTTAATTTTATCTTAGCAGGTCGCAGTTTCAAAGTAAACTTGCCCTTAATGACATTTTTTGCTGGAAAGCCGGGAGGACATCCGACTCATTGGCTAATTGTTTGGTCGGAAGATGAATTTTCTAAACGTTGGCGTTGTAATTTCGACGAATTAAATAATTCATGCATAATACTACACCCATTTTCCATTAAATTACCTCTAACTTTATTGCACTCTATTTACTTCAAATTTATTTAATAATTGGTAGCCATTTTGTGATATTTTAACAGTCTAGTGAGTCAAACTCAAAACTGCCTTTTTGCATGAAAAAAAAAACACGAATAGTCTGCGCAAACCTGACCACACATAACATCGTTGGAAATTTAATTTCTTCCAGCATAAATAAACGCTTATATTACGCTTAGTCAGCCCCGTAAATTTGTTATTATTATTAGGGCAAAATTATAAAATTATGCTTTTGAAACTTTCCGGAAACTCCACCGCATGCTTACTGATACAAATTTTATTACTTTTCTAAACGTATGAATAAAACACTAATGGTTGAGATAGTCCTTCTGATAGAAAGTTTGTTAGGAATGCAAATTTTATTAATTTGTATTGAATGAATAAATTAGGAAATCGAAAATTTTACCAATCGCGTCAGGTATACAGTCATTTTTTTTAAGTTAATGGACAGGAAATCCTCTCATAATTTCGTTAAATTTTTAAGTATTACAAATAACACTATTTACGTAGATATGAGCTAGTTAATAGCGTCATTTGTGGCTTACTTGTTTTGAGAAATATTACTCTTTTAATGGATTATTAACGTTGAATGGCAGATGTTTATTGATATTGATGTGGTAATACTCGTAATTTAAACTCGTCTTGTCTTTTTATCAATAGGGTTTAAGTAGAAAACTAAACTTAAAAATATAAAAAAAATTATTGAGAAAACTTTATTGAAATAAAAGTTTCTAGTTGTCACTTTAAAATGAATTTTTTTAAGCTCACATAAACGACAAACTAGAACTATTTCTCACATACGTGTTATTTTAAATCATTAGAAAGACTATTACGAAATTATGACTACTCGTATTTTGTTCTTATGTTAAGTGTAGTGTGGAACATTTTTTACAACACCAACTCAGAAAGTTACGATTAGTTTTCTATAAGATACAAGTAGGTATGTATCACAAAAAAAATTTTTTTGCTTCAAAAACTCTTTTGTCGGAAGTTATCTTTAGTGTTAGAAAAAAATAAATGTGGAATACAAGAAGAAAGTTTTTTATTTTCTTGAGAAGAAAAAATTACTTTTTTCGCTTGTTACACAAATAATGATTTTTTCAATTTTTACTCATTTAGTGTTTTTGTTTGGTTGATTTGAAAATTGTTAAAAAAGCTATACCAAAATTAACATTTTATTCAACAAATACTGCTTTTTAAGTGTTTTTTATAATTTAGAAATTTAGTGAAACAAGAAAATATCTTTTAATAATAAACATATCCTTTTCTAACTCTTATAAGACTTTAATCATTTATCTCTTAAAAAAAAATAAAAAAAGAATTTTGTGCACGTTGAGAAGAACAATGATTTTAAAACAAAAACAAAAATAAATCAGCATATCTCTACATCAGTTTAAAGCTATTAAAACAATAAAAGTTTAATAGATAGTTTAAAATTGAAATCGTATTTTAAATTTAAGCGACCCATGGGAGCGAGATTTTTAAAATATAAAACTGTGTTGTCTTCAAAAATTTTTCATACTATTTTCACAATATTGGATCAAAAATTTTGCTAAATTCAGAAATTGTTATAAAGACAAAATAATGTCAAATTATTTTATTCATTCATGACGGAATTCTTGCTTATTTAGCACGTATGAGTAAATTACATATCGATTACGACTAAAAGGTTTTTTAAAATTTCTAATGGAAATTTGGCATATTCAAATGATGATAATTTATGTACCTATACATCATGCATCACGGAATCAAGAGCTTAACTAAAATGAAATGAAACAATAACGCAACAGGTGCAAAAATATATCTATAACATTATTACAAAGGTTCATGGTCAAGTACATAATTATGTTTTTGACATAGGTATACATTTTTGGCACTGTTGCATTATATTCAGAAAAATTTAATAAGTAATTAAAATAGAGAAAGTTATGATCAAAATGTCCACTTGCTCAATCTAAATGTTGGATCTTAATACTAAATTGTAAAAAAGACATTCTAGGTTGAATTTGGAACCTTTAAGACACAACATGTGACCATGTTTTGTCGTTCTTTTTTTAAATTTCATTGCATAATTCAAAAAAATGGTGGTATTTGAAACTAACAAATTATACTCTCAAAATTGATTGTTAGATCTTTTTGAATCACCGTCTATTTAAAATAAAAATTACGTAGCTACATTTTTTTGCGTAGTCGATTTTGCAATTTGAATTCAAACGTTTAAAACAATGCGATAAAATTGAAAGAAATTCTTTTGAAAGACATTTTCTCACTCCACCTCACAAAATTAAAAACGAATAGAATCAAAATGTATTTTTTTTACATTAGTTTGTACTCAACAAATTACTCGTAATTCTTTGATTTCTATGTGTCCTGACTTAGTAAAAGTAATGTTCCAATTTGTTTCAGATGAAATATGAAAATGCAGCGGACAAAGAAAAAAACCCTAAAATGTGTAAAGAAGTTCATACTTCGCTAAAAATCTCCGTTTAGTTCACCGTAAGAAAGCTTTGGACAATACGCCGCCATGTTGCCTACAAATGTTATGTCCTTTATGAAAAAAGTAAGTAAACCATCACATTTTCCAATTTTTAGAATTTCTGTTTACGAAANAATTTTGTGCACGTTGAGAAGAACAATACTTTTGAAACACAAACAAAAATAAATCAACATATCTCTACATCAATTTAAAGCTATTAAAACAACAAGAGTTTAATAGATAGTTTAAAATTGAAATCGTATTTTATTTAAATTTGAGCGACCCAACTGTGTTGTCTTCAAAAATTTTTCTAACTCTAATATTGGATCAAAAAGTTTATTAAATTCAGAAATTGTTATAAAGAAGTTTGGCAAAATAATGTCAAAATTGACAAAATTTTAAGATAAGTGTGTTTTATTTACTTATAAAATACGTTGTCATTGACGACGTATTTTATAAAAAAGTGTATATTAACGGCAACAGAAAAGGCAAGCTTAAATGCACCATAGAAACAGTATAAGATATTAGTGTTAGAAAAAACTATTTAGCTTATACCTATTTCGTTCACTTTAAGCTTAATTTGAATAATGAGATATGATATGAGTTCAGAAAAATACTTTTTTACGGACTATGTATTTTGGGTTAACTTTAAAACTATTTTCTAAAATTTTGCAAACGATTTCGGAAAAAGTAATATTTCATTTCGTTTGTACATAGAAATAATTACTTTTGTTTAATCTTATTTTTGACAAATACAGAAAAAAGTTGTTTGTTTTTCATGACGGAATTCTTGCTTATTTAGCACGTATGAGTAAATTGCATATCGATTACGACTAAAAGGTTTTTTAAAATTTCTAATAGAAATTTGGCATATTCAAATGATGATAATTTATGTACCTATACATCATGCATAACGGAATCAAGAGCTTAACTAAAATGAAATGAAGCAATAATGCAACAGGTGCAAAAATATATCTATAACATTATTACAAAGGTTCATGGTCAAATATAATTATGTTGTATACATAGGTATACATTGTTTCGTTGTATTCAGAAAAATAAGTAATTAAAATAGAGAAAGTTATCAAAATATAACTCTATCCAAATGTTATACTTTCCAAAATACTATAACATGTAAAACTTAATCTTAATACTAAATTGTAAAAAAGACATTCTAGTTAAATTTCGAACCTTTAAGACACAACATGTGACCATGTTTTGTCGTTCTTTTTTTAAATTTCATTGCATAATTCAAAAAAATGGTGGTATTTGAAACTAACAAATTATACTCTCAAAATTGATTGTTAGATCTTTTTGAATCACCGTCTATTTAAAATAAAAATTACGTAGCTACATTTTTTTGCGTAGTCGATTTTGCAATTTGAATTCAAACGTTTAAAACAATGCGATAAAATTGAAAGAAATTCTTTTGAAAGACATTTTCTCACTCCACCTCACAAAATTAAAAACGAATAGAATCAAAATGTATTTTTTTTACATTAGTTTGTACTCAACAAATTACTCGTAATTCTTTGATTTCTATGTGTCCTGACTTAGTAAAAGTAATGTTCCAATTTGTTTCAGATGAAATATGAAAATGCAGCGGACAAAGAAAAAAACCCTAAAATGTGTAAAGAAGTTCATACTTCGCTAAAAATCTCCGTTTAGTTCACCGTAAGAAAGCTTTGGACAATACGCCGCCATGTTGCCTACAAATGTTATGTCCTTTATGAAAAAAGTAAGTAAACCATCACATTTTCCAATTTTTAGAATTTCTGTTTACGAAAACGTTTAGGCGGTGTGTTCAGGTATTAAAAAARACGTAGTACAACGTGATGTAATTTCCGCCGTCCTAAAGCCGCGTATTTTTTAAAACGGCGGTCTTTGATGAAGTTGCCCGCCAGATAAGAACACGACATTTCCCTCTTAACGCAAAAACGAGCTTCGCTTTACATTCTGTATTTCTTTCTACATTGTTTTCGCAATCAGTCAAGTGCGTTAAATGATAAGAGTKAGTAGGACGGCGCTGTCAAAACACGGCCTCAGGTAAGCTTCATATTGCGTGATCAATAGCCAGCAGGCTCAGTAACCCTGTTTCACAGTTTTCATCGGGCTATTGATTTCTCAATCTGCTTCTAGTTGTCTTTTTTCCATGGGCACCACTTCGCTATAAATAATTGTTGTTTTGAACGCTCGGCGGCCGTAATTAAAAGGCTATTTTACGCCGTTATTTCTGCAACATTTGGTAATGGTGCCTAATTTGAGTTTAATTAAGCATTTTTGCCTGTTAACAGACCGACTGTGATTATTAAACATGTTTGGTTGGAGCTTTGAGAGGAAAAAGTCGTTTTCGTTTAAGAGAAATCTCTTTTATTTGATCGATGAAGAAAGAACCGAGTTCCAAATATAATTAAAGTAACAAAGTTTCTCTCGCTTTCAGAGTTGATCCCGCATAAAATGCAAACGGGATGTAAACACTACAAATTTATATTACTTTTGACAAATTCAAATAACTGGATATCAATTCGGAAATTGATGGAAATTAGATCAAAGCGATGATTCAAGAAACGTTAGCAAAAGTATTTTGACACATGTTTTTATACAAAAATGTAAAAAAATAACGTCAAAAACGTTCTCCAAAAATTCTTTAAATGAACACAAGTCATAGCAATTTGAATATTTCGTGCAAATATTAATACTTTGAAACAAAACTTTTAAAGCATTTTCTCGTTGTACAAACTAACGCTGCTAGGCTAATAAAAACCGAAATTTATTGAATTGCTATTATATTTTATAAAATAGTACCTATATTGAAAAAACAATCATAAGACTTAATTAAGGCACGAATTCAAGTTTAAAAAACGAGTGGCGCAACCACGAGTTATTGTCAAGAATGAGTGATTCAAGGTCTGATAAAACGGGTTTTTTGCACTATTTTTTATAATTTGCCCTCTAATTTTAAATGATTTAGTCGCCTTTTGAGTATTAATATGTCTATTAAAAAATCAAAATGGCGGCAAATTACAAAAAAGTTAATTAAATAGCTAATAAAACAAAGAACAAAACAGTCTTGAAATTAATGATTATTGAATTTTTCGTAATATGACACTAAAAAAAAAAGATTGTACAAAAATATAAGACAAATAGGAACAAACAGGTTTCAAATTTAAATTCTTCATGGAGAAATCAACAGGAAACATCTACTGTTGTACAAAATGATTATGAATAACGTGGAAAAAACAAACACAACTGCAATTTTAATTTTAAAATTATATAATTTTAAATATAACATTAATCGATATTAGGCACATCCATTTATTAAAACATCGAAATACTATTAGCAGGTAACTATATTTTACATTAATATGCAATAGTGCTAAAATAAAACATAAAAGTTAAAAGTAAACGTGATGTAGTCATAATTAATGTCAATGGGATAATTGAAATTTTTATACCAATTTATTCTCTAAAATAAGGTTTCCTTATAAAATAGAAATAAAAATATAAGATGAACGGGAAAACCTGTAAAGATTTCAGTGGGTTGGATGCTAAGTCAAAATAGACAAAAAAGTTGCAATCAAAAAATTCAAAAACTAAGCAAAATCAATAAATAAAATTTACTTTGAAATCATAGAAATTAAAGCTACATTCAAAAATTCAATAAACATAAAATGTTTCATTTAGAAAAAACGTGTTTTTGCAACATTTTGTAAACATAAAATTAATTTTAAGTGGTGCAGAATATTTTAATATCTATCTACAGGCTGCGCCAGAACTTGCGCCCCAGAGAAAAATTTCAAGTATGATAAGATGCCAGGAATATGGAAAAAAAATTATAGCTGTCAAAAAATTTTGGCATTTATTTTTTGAATTTGATATTTTTTATGTCTATTTAATGATACTGATGATCTTGTACAGTTGCGGAATAAAAATTTCGGGCAGTATTGTCATTTTCATAATGTAAACAACCTTTACATTAATAACCTCATTTTTTGCTCTTGTCATGTTTATGTCATTTTGACTTATTTACTTTCAAAAATAATAAAAGGTAGTTTACAGTGAACTTTTTAAAGTGACAGAAAAATACTGCCCGAAATTTTAATTCCGCAACTGTATATGTTTTTTCATAATTATTTAGTAAAGATACAAAAATTTATTATTAAATAGAGTTACAATTTAGGATACAGCTACCTTGTTTCCTCTGTTTTTTTGCCTGTAGCAAAAAAACTTGAAAAATTATCTTTCCAACAAGAAAAAATAGAGTCAAATTGCAAAATTTAAACTCTCATAACTTCGAAATTTTGTAGATATAACTTTTTAAACATTTCTTCCATGTTTCTGGTATCTTACCTTATAAGGCATTTTTCTCTGGAGCGCGAGTTCTGTAAATTTTGTATACACATTTTTGAACATTTTAACAATTAAAGGTTAATAATGAAACTTACCTACTCGCTTAGATAGGTTGTACAGCTGTAATCAGTTATTTTGTTACTTTTTTTTGGCAAAAAACAACAACAAAGCTGTTATAGTATTTAATAATTTTCAAACATTTAACATAACTTTTTTTAAATCTATGTACTGTAGTTAACATTTTCCAAGTTTAATAAATTTATTTATTAAGTTTATTGAGGTTAAAAATATGTATAATAAGAATATAATTATAAACAAAATATCCATAAAAATGTCTAAAGCATGATAAATTGATAAACAAAACGTGGATCCATTTTTTTCCACTCATAGGATAAAAATGACCTTCTATAAAACTTAGCAAATTAACATTTTTCGAAATCAAATTGAAAGTGAGGATATCTTATTCTTTCTTTGGTATTAAAACCCAATAYCATAAATGTAGAAATTCCACACCTACCACATTATGTTCTAAAAAGTCTTTTACGAAGTCTGTTTATTACCGTACTTACTTAACCCCTACCCACCGTAATTAAGCAATTAACCACGAATTCTCTAATGTCGCTTGTCTGCAGGCGTCGTGTTATTTGCTTTAGTAGGTGGTTCCAGGCAAAAGACCGAAATAATCTTTATAACTAACAACATTAATTTAACATAATTTTCTATAAAAATTTAACTTTSAAACTGCAAACAAATTAACTAAAAAAACTATCTCTTTAAAAGTGTTGCTTATTATAAGAACTKGAAAATTTATAACATTTTTACACTGAATAAAAGCGAGCCTTTCCCATCTTAAATATTTTATACGAAATTAACTGTAGAAGGGATTAGATATAGTATGTAGCAAACTGTAAGTTTTACCGCGTTAAATTTTTAATTTATTTTTTAACCTAACCTGAGTATTTATCCAGAATAATTACTTCAACTGCACCGACTAATTTCATAAAATTCTGAAAAGTTCAAATAAAATCCTCTTTTGAGTCGAAATGAATCCTCTTGAGATTTTAAATTTCTCCGCTGGTTGATTAAAGTGCAGATTTTTCTGAAATTTATTTAAATCAGAATCCAATTTTCATGAACCGGAACAATATGAGGTTACTGAAGTAGGGTCTAAAAATTACAATGGCCACATAAAATTTCAGATTAATTTATCGCTCAGCGTACTCCGGGACGATCACCGACTCATYTGAAGTTGAGTCAAGTTTCTGCGGCAGTTTATCTGAAACTTTTTCGCACTAATTGCAAGGGCAGACTAAAACCCCTCGACAAAAGATGCGCTTTTTCGCCTCGGTGGAGAAAGCTGCTTAGTAAGTTTATTTAGTCGCGGCTTGAAGATTTACATGTGACTGGGGTTTTTAGGGAGGATGCGGTCTCTCTGAAATGGGACTGGTACATACCGACCGAATTTAACTTCCTTTAAATGTATGGGGTCAAAGAGATTACGGTGTGTTGCCTGAATTTTTATCTGCCTCGTTTGTGGGACATTGGTTAAATTTAAATCCGCAATAATTTTGCAGCTTTCAGCCTCTTAAAGAGCAGATAAAATTCGTAACAGCTCTGTGGCCAAGAACCATTAAATGCGGATTGCTACAAACCATTTAATTTTAACTTAGTTAACTAGCGAAATGAAGAATCAATAAATCAAAATTATGAGAGAAAAGTTATCAAAGTTTTGTCCTACTCGATGTCATTTTATGAAAGTGAGCACCTGAATTTYCTATAAAAATATCAATCTTCAAGATTACTCTGTCAACCAGGCAATCTTCACTTGCTTAAAGTAAAATGACAATTTATTTCATGTTGTAAAATAAGTTCAYACTTCAATTTTCAGCAAAACTCATTTTAGTATTATGACCTTAATTAAACTTTAAAATGAGTTTTGTGTMTCGTTGTACACACTAGTATTTGTTAATATATATATGTAAAATTTGATGTAAATGTAAATGTAGTGAGTATATGAGTCTCGCTAATTTTAAACTTTTTGTTGCAAAAATATAATTTCATAAAAATGTAAAAGTTATAAACATTTTTTAATAAATACAGTTAAATTACGATCCTTTTACAAACTAAAACACAATCACAAAAATTCTATTAGTGTATTTTATTTGAATTTTATGCTTGCTCTATTATGAAAGTTAATTAGGTTTTGTGACAGTCATTAACTCGTTATGTAACTTCATCACACAATAATTAAACTGTTTTTTATGCAAAAAAATATCTTTACAAATAATCTTGAAACTCTTTTATTCGATATTGGTATGACAATTATCATAAATATAATCAATTATAAGTATATAACTTCTCTAAAGTGGCTGCGATATTTCCATATAGAAAAAAATTCCAAACTACAAGACGTAATAAAAAGCTGTAGAATGTAACAATTTGCGTAAAATGAAAATTAATCTAAAATTCAAATTATGAAAAATCAGAATGACGTATTTTTTATTTAGTTAATGTGATGGTTTAATGATTGAGATTTTGAAAGTTATTTGTCAGTTAAGACTTTTGGTTAATATTTTTGCCACTAATAACATAACATTATAACCGTTTTCTTAGCTTTACTTTAATTTTTTTCTTGTACAAAGTGTTTCAAGTGTTCATTRAAATTKYATCGGAAAAATGTTTTAAGTGTTAAATGCACATTATGAAAAAAGTTATAGAAACAYATGTACGTAGTTAACMAACTMACTTTAAAAACAATGCTTGTTTAAGACAATACAATTACGAACACAATWCATACATTAGCTAGAATCTAAATCYGCCGAAAGTTGTTTTTTCCCAAAGTTCTAATTCTCTCAAGTGTGTTTGTTGATATGAGATTTATCTACCTGTTTTTGTCAGTTTCAGAGGTTTCTGCTTTACTATCGTATCGACCAAACTTCTGTTGTAAACTCAATTAAGATTAAGTTAATGTCTCGTTTACAGGTAGTTACTTCTACAATGTGTAGTCCCAGAAGTCAGATTATTTTAAAAATAAATAATTTTTAAATTGCCATTTACTATTTTTTGATACTTTTATACAATTTGTAATAAGCCAGTCATTAATAATCCATTAAATGATGACAAATTTTAAAAAGAGTGCCTACTCAATTTCAATGCATCAAAAGCGTAAAGTAACAAACATAATTTTTAGACACAAATTGACATAATAGTCAACAAAGGTTGACAATCAGTTTGATAGAGTAATAGATTTATCACCGGTTTTGTCTGTTCTTTGTGTTTCATCAATCATTCTAGTTAAATCATACAAAAATATGAGGTGGTGTGGTGATTTAGTACATAGAAACAAGAAATACTTTTCTTAGTAAGTGAGTGAAACTAGTTACTAGATTAATTTAATTTCCTGGAGTCAAATTAATTTAAATTAAAAATCTGACAATAAATTTTTGATTCTTTTTTTAATTACTTGTCATTAAACGTGAAAAACAAGAAATTGTTACACTTTTCTTGAGCAAAAAATTTTTTGAATTAAATGTAGCTCTTCATTTTACAACAGTAAAGCTCCTTAATGGCAAAACATTTTTTTTGCTTTTGAAAGTTATTTATAACAAACTCAAACATAATCGGATGTTATGTGTTAAAAATGGTGGATGCGCCGGGTCAAAATTAAATTGTATTAATAATAAAAAATAGTTTTGCCAAAAAGTTTATTACAAAAAACTGTCACCACCATTGTAGCCTATTTTAATCACTCTATAACATTGTAATTGATTGTCAAAATGAAGTAAATGTTGTTTGAATGTTTGCAAACATAGGACTGGACGCTTAAAAAGTCTCGCACAAATTCAGTGAAATGTGGTAAAATAAATGTTGACATGAAAAAATAAAAAAACTAAAGATAATATTCAGTAAAATAACAGGAAATAATAATCCTTATATAAAAATAATGTGGGAACGTTGTCTAATAATAATAATGCCATTGCAATTTGATCAACAATAAAAATTAATAATTTTTTAAACATTGCTTTGTTTTTGTTTTGTTTTGTTTTGTTTTGTTTTGTTTTGTTTTGTTTTGTTTTGTTATTAGAAGCGATAGGTAGATTAGTGCCTTAAAATGTGTGGATAATATATAAAAAAGTATAACAGTGCTCAAAAATGGAAAAAAAAACAACCAGTGTATTAATTTACAAAGAGTTTATGAAAAAAAAAACTTATAGTATACAGTATGTCCCCAGATTGAGTTTACAAGAGGAAAAAAAAATTATCTTTGATTTTACGCCAAAACTGCAAAGGAAAAACATTTTTTGCTTTATATCACACCAACAAATCAAAAACTTCATTATGCTCAGTTACTCAGTAATAAGAAAAGTAATTAAATCAAAAGAAAAATTAACTTTTTTTTTCACTGGATCAGAGTAATGAAGTTTTAAGTACAGATTTGCTTGTTTCAAGTAAAGCAAAAAATGTTTTTCCTTTGCAGTTTTGGCGTAAAATAAAAAAAAATTTCCTCTTGTAAACCCAATCCGGAGACATACTGTATAGTGTATTATTACACCTGAGGTGAAAAATATTTCATAACCCACAAACTTCAGGTTATCTGACCGACCGTATTTAACAAAGTTGAGCATTATAAATAAGTAATTTTTTTATTTTATTGGTGGATATAGAACAAAAAATATAATTTGAAACTACATATCCCTTCTTGTACACCATAACATATTACTACATCATCAATTTCTTCATCAACGATGCTTCAATTGTCATTAAAATAGTCAATTTCTGTGTTTTTGTGTGTCATAAGAATCAATATTTCTTTACAGCAAACGATAAAAACGCGACTAAAGTTTGTTTAATTTCTTAAAATGTACTCCATTTGTTTAATATACACTTGGCAAAATTTCAAAACGCTGATATTCTTATTTTAATATTTCGATTTGTTATATAAATTGCTAAAAGTAGCGTCAAAAAATTGTAATAAATCATTTTAGATGCTAATTCAATTACTGACTTCCCTGAAATATACAATTATATTAAAAGTAATATGTTTTGGTTTCTGATTCTTATTCTAAGAAACAAAAATTGGAAATATCAATATGTTACATAAATTTCCTGAATGGCTCATCCCTTTTATTGATTTTGTGTCTCTGAAACAGGAAATCGTGAAAAATCAGGTAATATTTCCCGTGTAATAAATATGTAAAATATATTATGAGAAAAATGTATTCTGTCGAAAACTGCCAGTTAGAGTTCTATTAGAACTCGATGAAATTGCATTGAAAATCCTTTTCATTGTAAGTTCCGGTCGTCAGTTATTGGACATTAAATTGAAGTCATGCATTTCCGATTTTAGATATACTGTTGGCCATCTGCCAGCTATGATAAGGTATATTTACAATGACCCAAATACGTGAACACGATGAGTGCACGTGAAAAGAATGTAAAATTGCAGACCTTTCACAAGCTTTATTGTATGGCTCAAAATTGCATTATAAAGGAATCGATAGACGGTTATTAAAAGTTTTTGAAATTGCCTACTTAAAATTTTCTTCAGATAATGTGAGATCCTGGAACAAGTCATTATTTCATCTGTTGAAAAATTTCTCAAATAAAAGATTTAGGTATTCGTGCGACTCGGCCCCAATTTTATGATTCTGATGTGATTTATGGAATTAAATTTTAAATTCCAATTGAGAAGTAAACAGTTCTCAGAACGACGTTATAACATCGACAATTTATTTTAATTTTCAAGAAGTTCGTCGGCTCTTGGTTCTTGATGAATTACGTAAATCAAAATATGACAGAGAGCTTTTCACGGTTCGATGATCTCCAAGTACTTAATCATCATCGATTATTTTAACAGCTTGATTTACATAGTGGGTGGTATACGACGCAGAAGGAAGCTTTCAGAAAATACATAAAATTTTTACTCACATTTCCGAGTTAAGGACTTGTTGAATATCATCTTAAGTAGTGAAGWAAGCTAGGTTTTATTTTTGCAGACACAATCTATACATAATTCAAACTGCCATGCTTTTAAAAATTCTTACTCAAATATCAAACATTTCAAATAAAATAATTCGTTTAACATGTTTAGTTTTTAGATAAAAAATTTTGAACTGAACTTTTCTCATTCTTTGAGAAACGGAAACATTAAAACGGAAGCCGGAGGATTTTAGAACTTTCACCCTAYAAAAATTTTCTTTAGGAAGTTTAGATACAAACTCATTTTGTCCCTAGGCGTTTTATCACAAGCGCCTCATCTCTAGTTTTCTAACTGACAATTCTTGTTACTGAATAGCGACATTTTAATATTACAAAATTCATAACTTTTTTAATAAAGTTTGAAACAAAGTAATTGGAGCAGTTAATTAATTGAAATGTGGTACTTTTTTTAACAAAAGCGTTCTGTATACAATTTTAGATCTACGATATGATTAAATGAACGCTTTCAGTTGTAAATAATCAATTAAGTTAGGTGTTTGTAAAATCGATTTTTTATACGCAGCGATAATTTAATGATATTTTTTAATTTACAAAAGCACAATACTCAAAAAAAACTCACCAAATTGTTATTCCCAAGATTGTTACTTAAATTTAAAAGATTGTTACAATGTTTGAGAAAAAACAAAATTGTATCCATTGCAATAAAAGCAAAAATATTTACGTAATTTTATGTTACCTATTAATATAAGAAAAAAAAAATTTCACTTTTGTGACAAAAAAAGGACTTGTTACTCACTTATTATCAAACTTCAATCATTTTGAGACAATTAAGAAACACACCTTGTCTTGTTTTGTTTAAAATATTCAGACAATTCTAATAAGTAAGTTTTCCTTAAATCCACATAATTCTGTACAGCGTTTATCAAATTTTCCAACCTGAATATCTGCACATTCATCTTTCATATGCAGTCCATACAATTCCACTGGGAGTSAACATGAGTACACCAAACACAAACAGTATTGTTTGCGGATGCATTTAACCCCAGAGCCAAATCTGAAAGGCTTATTATACGAAAATGCAATCTTTGTAGGAATGTCTAAGCAGCTTACATGTGTATAAACCTGCAGAGTACAATTTTTGCTTCCAACATTTACCCCCATTTCGTTATAATAATCCAGCAGTCAGAGGTTTTTCCTTCACTACAAGCTTTGAAAACGGCTCGTATAAGCAAGAGTTATATTTGTTAGAATTCAATGTAACTAATCCAAAATCGATAAAATTTGTAAAGCTCTCGCAGCCAAAACGGTTCATTAATTTACTGTTTGCGACAAAAAATAAACAGCTAAAATCGATTGGGATGTTCACTTTAACGTCTCTATTGCTGGGATAATTAATCATTAAATGATAATGTTTTAAAGTGTGGCTCACGTTATTAACTGGAGGGTTTTAATAAACAATTTTGGTCTCTTGCTAATATTCAAGCTTCTGTGTCACATATATCGTTGACTCAGATTAATTAAAACTTGCAATTTACCTCAATAACTAATTTCAAAATCAAAATGATTGTAGGCACTCAAAACTTGTGAAATTTAATTAACGCGYTCTGCATATCAAGTTCGAATTCTCTACCTGTCGACTGCTATAAAAGTATTTTAATATTTTATAATTAAARGCATGATTGTTTCAAGAGAAGCGAACTTTGTAATTTCTTAATATTCACTTATCCTGGAGCTAAATGTGATTCATTGGGGGTTTTGTCACTTTTCTGGGAGGCTTAGGCTAATCAAAAGTGTTTATCTGGGCTGTTTTTGCTATAACAGACGAAAGAATTTTTCCATATGCCCAGTTTGGACGCAATTTTGCGAAAATTCCTTTTTAATTAAATCCTTTTATTCCCCCATTCTCGACATAGGTATGTAAATTAGAGGCAAATTACAACCTCATCAAGAATTCCGGTAAATCATAATAGCCCAGCTACGATCGTAAAAGCTCACAATTATCACGATAAAATTTAATAACATGCCTTCGGCTGAAATTTGTCTACGGATGATATTGCGCTAAAACATGCCATTAGTTGATAAAAATACAACGCTCTCTGGGTATAAATGTTTTCCACAGATGTTGTATATTCACATTTACTGCAGCTGGAAATGCTACTAGTTAGTTAATGTACTTTATCCATCACATTTACAATTCCCTAGAAACTAAAACAAATTTTAGTTTTAAAGCTATGTTGCTTACGTGGCACGGGTATTTATTATGTTCGCTGAAAAATTCTCATGACAAAGAAAGAAAATTCTGTCTCTGTGTGTTTCAATAATTCGTTTGAGTAAAAACGCATTTCGCCAGTTGAAGAGCTTTGTTTCATCCAAGGATTATTAAACCGAAGAAATAACTATAAAAATATACGAGATAAAGCTTGAGAATATATATTTTACGGCCAGGTATAAAAAATACGCTCCTATTTGATTAAGTGAAAAATGTTTATTTATTACTTTTGAATTGATCAGAAATTTAAATGAGTTTTTTTGAAAAAAAAGCTTCAAAAAATTTGCATTCATTTATATGCTTAGTTGAAAGTCGAGAGTTGGTTCGACACTTTTGAATCACTCTGTATACCTTCATTAAAAACAAATGTTCCACCTACACTAATTAGAGCTTTTCCCATGCTTCTCTTTATACAAATAAATAACGAACGTGAAAATACGTATGTTTAGAATAAAATTATTTAATTAATTAACCATATATTGCTCCAATAAGCTATTATACTGCTTATTACAACAAGCAAATTTTTTTAACAATCTAACATGAAAATACAGGGTGTGCATGTAAGGTGAGATACTAGRAATATGGAAAAAATGTTAAAAAAATTTTATCTATAAAAGTTTCGAAATTATGAGAGTTTAAATTTTGTACTTTGACTATATTTATTTTTGTTGGAAAAATAATTTTCCCAGTTTTTCTACTACAGGCTGTTAGAAGAGGAAACAAGGAAGCTGTAAATTGTAACTCTGTTTAGTGTTATTTGTGGCTTTTATTGGCAAAATTTTTGTACCTTTACTAAATAATTATAAAAAACATAGGTATAGAACATCATCTGTATCATTTTCTGACATATACAATTTTTTAAACAGTTTTTGCATCTTTCTGGTATATTATCTTACTTAATTTTTTTCTCTGGAGCGCGAGTTCTGGTTTGCCCATTTTTTTGTTTAAACATTTTCGATAAACTAGCCTTATGTAGATAATAACTGTTTTACAAAAATATTGATAGTTTTGCATCTTGAGGACATTTAACTATGAGAACGAGGAAAAAATGAACAAAAAAATACCCAATTAATTTCACCTTTAATTTTTTTAATTAAGAACAATTTTACGATCAGTGACACATGTGACTGGGCACAATTTCGACGATTTCAACTTTCTTTGGTGTTTCAGTTCTCAGGATTCCAATAAAGGTTCCTTAATTTAACTTTTAATATCAACTATTTACTTTCTTTTATCAGTGTCGTGTATTTTCACAGCGTCGTCTATTTTTAAAGAACTAGAAAAATCAGTAATTTTGCTACATTTCGTACTACTTTTCACAACTTGCTATAAACTTTACCGAGAGTTCTTTACAACTGCGTGAGACAATTTATCATCTTGAAATGATTAAGGGACTATTATGTGTAATTAATAATCTTCAGATACTTTAGATAATCATTCCTGTCAGAAGTGTATTAAAATTAAATTAAAGACACTACATAGATTTTAAACATTATTAAATTTCTTTTTTTCAAAGAAAGATTAAACGCAGTTATTGAAGTAAATAAATAATAAAAAAAATAGGAGATTAACACAGCTGACCCAGTAGCAAATCTCTTTTGGTGTAAACATAAATCCTCTTAAAAATATTACACTGAACTACATATAAAAACGGATAAAATCTGTGAAACTAGTTTTTGATTAAGTGAATACAAGTTGAATTCGTAATAATTTAGATGTTCCATTATAAAGAGTGATACGTTCGCTATTCAGAAATCAGTATAGAATCGCAAATGGTGCGTTGAAGATTTCCACACTATTCTTAACCTTTTGACATAAATATGTAAAAATATAAGACCGCAAAGCAACGTCAGAATACGTAATAGAAAAAAGCTAGGCTCTAGTTCCGGATTTCACCGGAGTTTGTCCGGATTCGCTACGTGGAGCTACAACCCACCATAAATTTTTTAAAACGTCACGACTCCCAAATTGAAAATGACACTTTTAGCGTTCTTGCGAATGCCTTGACCCAATTTAATTTTTACTGCGACGTGGAGTTGAAATAATTTTAAATATATTTTTAATATTTCAACATTGGAATGGCAATAATAGACTGCCGAAATATGCTGTTTATTTTAAGAACTWACTAAATAAATAATACTCTGAAGAATTTCAAAATATAAGAATCTCAAAAATAAATAAAATCTGATTCACTTTTTTAAATTTTGCAAAATTTTTACTCCTATTATTTAAGAGTTATGAGTGTTATGACAATTTTATGACTTTCTCAATAGTTTTATTGTCTTGAATCTGGTAGCGTTTAAGTTTGAGCCTAAAAATAATGATGGTAAAAATGGTTGGCCTCTTTCCGTATTCAGATAATTTTTGATGATTGTTTTCGACCAAATTGGATGCTTTTTATTTATTAAAAGATAAATTTCGCGGAAAAATGTATTATTCTACATCATTTTACGACTTCCCTTTACTGCTTACAGCAGATTGCATTCCTCGTCGAGGCTACACTGATAACTTCTCCAATTTGGACAAATTTCACCTTAAAAAAGAGATTTTCCAAAGCCGTTTCTCCTAATATTCACAATATTGGAACCGTCGTCGAATTTAAATGGCACGTTATAAGATTCAAAGCAAATCTAACCTCTTTAATGTTCGTTCACAGATGGTGGCGGCCGAGTCCGGAGTTGGAACTACCACCGCCGAAGCAGCTGATGGGGGAACAACATTCGGAAAACTGAGACAAACACTTTCTTCCTCTTTACTAACGGCTCAGGATAAAGGTAAAATTTTAATCACTTGCTATTATTAATGTACAGGTTCGGGCAACTAGAAATGCTAAAACACCTAAATGTTGCATGAGACACGAGTAGGTTGCTAAAACTCGCTTTAATAGTGCAGCAAATACTTAAAAAATTCAATAAAGTTTTGCCGACCCTTAAACTTTATATTTGCAGAGTAGAGTGGAACATCGACGTCTTTTCTCCTGATTAAAAGTGAAAATTAAAGAGAGCTAAATTCACAGACACATTTTTTAATTAGCTGGAGAAACAAAGTTGTTTTTAATAAATTGTATTTCAATTTTTTTAGTTTTGAAATTGGTTGGATCCAACTTAACTTAATAACATGTATGTAACAGGTATTTGTTTTTGTTACACTAGAGAAACCTTTAATAAAAAAAATATTTTATGAAAAACTCCGTTCTGAAACATTCCTGAAAATAGCTCTCAGCGAAAATCTAAATAAGATAAAAGGATAAAGCTTCGGTGCAAAAAAGACATCACTACATTAATTCTAGCCACAATTATATTCATTTTATTTCCAACTCCGCAACATCAGAAATAAAATGTGTGTTCATTTCGTAGTTCTGCGCAAATAAAACTACCAGAATGAGTTGGTTAATATCCTAAATCAGGTAATTTAGACGCTAAGCCCTGGAGCTCCGTTCGTGAAAAATTAAAACGGTTTAGATCCGGTATCTGTCTCGAGAGTATTGACAAAATATTTCGCCTACGTATTTTCGTTAGTAATGTGGAAAAATTTATTGGCTTAACATCAGACTAAGTTATGTTATGGGTTATAATTTTACGAGGCGGTCGGTGGAGAGTTTATCGATTATCCATCGCCCTGTGTAAACAGGAAATCGGGGGCACTCATTGAACTAGCTTATCCCGGAAAATAAGAAAGTGATCTCCGAGGAAACAGTCACTCGCATTTCACCAAGCTAAGCCGCAGATGAGAGATTTAGATTTCGTTCGAGGACAAAAATTCTTTTACAGCAAATACACAAAAGTCTGGTTGGCGTAAAATATTGTGAATCTATTTATAGCAAAAATTCTAATCGCTCTCAATTAAATTATTCATATTTTAATTCCCTGATTATTGAAAATCTGCCCCCACTGTGCGAATTTACAAATTCAATTAAAATTTAAACGAACGAAGGTGTAAATGTATTAAGTATAAAAGTCATTAAACGACCGGAAATTTCCGTCAAATTCACCAACTTATTTGATTTACAAAAAGTATTTATAAATAGAAGTTAATTCTTCTTGCTACTTTAGTACAAGACGTGGCTTAAACATTGTAATACTCATTCAAATATTAACATTGCACTATGTAAACTTACAAAGTAAAACTATTTAACAGAGAGTTGTGACATGAAAACGAGTACTAAGTAAACAACCCAAATTTCATACAATTACACAAAACTAGCATTTTTTCAGCAATTTTAATTTTCTTATTATTTAATTTAAAATGTTTTTTAAGTAATAACACACCACAAACTAAGTCTATTTTTCACTTTGTTTGAATAACAAGTTTTGTGAAAATCGGATTTCAAGTACAACAAATACTCAGGATGTCAGTCAACAACCGACAACAGTGTGTGTCAACCCACACAAAACTCACGTTTTCATATCTTTATATCGTATCGCAAGAGATGGATACACAATTACTTCCTAGTCAGCCTGTCCTTAAATGCTTCTTTTCAAGCTGACACAAATCATAATTCTGTATAAAGAAATATCAAGAGCGAACACAAAAAATGCTCCTCGAAGCTGTTAAACACAATATTAATTATTACCACATTTCAACAATGTTAATTTTTAAATCGCTAAGACTATGTACAGGGCAGCTAATTTATCAGATCTTTTTTATTTCCAGCTTTATAAATTACCTGAGGATGTAGTCTTAAGACTCCTCTATACACCAAAATACAATTTTTCTTCATTATTCTGATATTAAAATCTTTACACCCACATATTGTGCAGTTGATTTTTAATTTAGTCTAACATGTAATTATATTAACAAAATAACATGACAATATAATTAGGATCAATATCAGTTGCAAACTGATAATCATCGTTAATTTAATTTAAAGGCTTTTGTCAATGTAATTATATATTCTTGCGCTACATCCTTTCAAATAAACAACAATGACAAAATAAATTAGATACGTAAACAAAAACTACATTTGCACTCTTCTAATGTTTTATATGAAAATTTTGAACTTTATCCGGAATGGAAGAAAAACTATGTACTTGTATTTAGTTTAGTAATATTACAGTGATTCATTCTACAGAACTAGAATTAATACTTAAAAAAAATATTAAAAACTTTCGTCGCTTTTTTGATACATTACTTGGGCTTCGAAAGCACTTGCTACTTTTTAGCTATTAAGGTAACAAGAGTTTTAAACTATAAAACTTGTGTTGTCTTCAAAATTTTTTCTAATACTAATATTGAATCATTTTACTAAACTCAAAAATTGTTGTAAAGAATTTCGTCAAAATTAAGACAACACAATGCCAAGATAAGAGTATTTTATGTAGTTATAAAATACGTTGTAATTGACGAAGTATTTTATAGAAGAGCGTATATTAATGACAACATAAGAGGTAATAAGCTTAAATGCACCATAGAAAGATATTAGTGTTGGCWTTTTTATTTTAATGTTAGGAATTAAAAATCATAGATAACAGTAGTCACTGGCTTTATTACTGTTTTGTATTTATTATAGTTATAAAAGTACTCCATTAAAGATGTTACGAGAACGAAATTTTTTCAATTGAAAATATAAATTAAAACAATCTACTCCGATACTATAGTAGGTACATTTCATTGATGTAACGGAACAAAAAAATCTAAGCTCGTTTATTCGGATTACAGTCATTTTGGACGTATGTAGTTTATCATTTTTATATAAAGTATCCCTTGCGTGCAACTGTGTAATATTTTTGTTTTTATGGCTCATATACATACCTACATACATTATGTACACTCCAACACGTTATGGTAGTAAGAATATGAATAGTGATTTTTTCAGYAATTTTCTAATTACTAATTTTTAACAGATTAGTTTTTAAGATAAAATAAATTCAACAAAAGTTTYATTGCTACAGCTAACAAATAGGCTAAAACTATTCAAATTTTTATTAWTAGTCCTACATAAAAATATACCTACCACTGCTTCCACCTTTTTTCCATTAAACACAAAATTTATACAATTTAAAATTAATATATGTAATTATTAAAATTTCACAACAATTCTTCACACATTTTTTGTGAAAATTGTTTACTTCTCCGTCAAAAACTCACACACTTTTTATTTTATGACTTATGAGTGTTAATATCAATGTAAAAATTGAAATATATACATACTTTGATTTATTTCAAAATCGTCTTAGGTAGTTATAAAAATTATAAATTACTTATTCATTGAAAAAAAAAATTGTATACCACTCGTGAGACGTGTTATTCAYATGCAGAATTCTGCTAATGGATCAAAAATGCATTTAATCACTTGTAGTACAAATAGCTATTATGAAAATAGGTACTTTTCTTAATATCAATATATTTAATGAAATTTCGTACTTTTGCTGTAAATTTTCTTAATGTTCACAAGAAAATTATATTCACACAAATTATAATTCATTCTTTTGTGTGATCAAATCATGAAGATAAAAAAATTACGCAAGTTTTCACGCTGAATTTACAAAAGTAAAAGGGTTGATAAAGCTTTTAGGCTAAATTATATYGTAGCTAACAAAAAACTAATATGCCTAAATCTCTCGTGCATCGATTATTATATWCATTTATTGACCTACAAAGTTTTCTTTGGCTTGTGCGTGACCTAAACCTATTTATTAGAACGAGTGATGGTCTTAACCCAGTTAATGCAAGTCTCTGGAATCCTTCGTTGTTTATAGATTCGATATTTATCTTACAAACCATTTTACTTTCAARTAATTACTTTCCACTCTTGCTCATTTAGTTGAGATGTAAATAGATAATCCAATTCTTGTTTTTGTACAGGTTTATAATAATTATAATAATGAAAAATATGCTCAATTMAAAAATACCTATGTAGATACATAACTCGCGCCCCAGAGAAAACCAGATACCAGAAATATGGAGAAAATGTTTGACATTTGACATTTTTTTGTCTATTTAGTGATAYTGATGATCTTGTATGTTTTTTACAATTATTTGGTAAAGGTATAAAAAATTTTCCAATAAAAGCCATAAATAACATTGAACAGAGTTACAATTTAGGATACAGCTTTCTTGTTTCCTCTTCTAATAGCCTGAAGCAAAAAAACTTGGAAAATTATTTTTCCAACAGAAATAAATAGTGTCAAAATGCAAAATTTAAACTCTCAGAACTTCGAAATTTTTGTAGATATTTTTTTTTWAATTTTTTCCMTGTTCCTGGGGCGCAAGTTTTGGCGGMTGCTGTATATCCAATAATGTGTGTACACAAAACAAAACCTCTCCATTAGGTAATCCGAAATAAAAATAAACTCTCCACCATCTCGTTAGATAGCTCTCCGCGGGCAGACTAATCAGATTAAATAAATCCAAAGAATTAATTAATTTTAAATTCCGTGTTGAATTAACTGCAGGTAGGTAGCAAAGTTGAAATGACTTTGTATAACTCGGAATCAGCAATTTAAAAACTACAACTAAATGGAATTTTCTTTGGTATCGCCTCCTAGCATCATAAATATTTATTTACTTTAAGTTTAATGAGAGAATGCATCTGGCTATAAAAAGTTTCACGGTGAAAGATTTCTCTAACTTTTTAAAAGGCTAAATAACTTGAGTTASTTGAGGACTTTAACGTTAGCTCTGAGATATTTTATGCAGGGTGCACACAGACAAATGTTCGAAAATTAATTTACCGTGAAAAGCTTTAACACGTACAAATAATTTCTATGCGCTGAGAATAAAAATGGCGAATGTTGAATCACATTTAAGCTGCTTTTAATTTATTCYATTCGTTTGAAAAGTTAAATATCATGCTTGAAAATATATTTACTCYTCGATGCGTACGAAATATCGATTAAAAAATGTCCTTCTCAGTGCATTCTCAGTGATATTGCACATAACGACGCAGGTATCGTATTGATTTTTTAATATTGAAGTTTCAAGCAATTTCATTTTGTATGTTTTGGGATTGTAGATTGATGGAGGTTCCATAGGTTTGATTAAAAAGTACAGCTTATCTTTTTATTTTGCCCGACTATTTTACCTTTCTAGAATAAACAGAAATAAAGCAATTGAACAATGTTTTGTCAAGAATTTTAATTCTGTTGCCAAACATAAAAAAAATTCTGAGTAAAAACAAAGAGAAATGGATTCAGGAAGTTAATTGCAACAGCAGCATTTTCACTTCAGCAGGCTGAAAAATGATCGTGAGCAAAATTAGGTGTTCGTTCACCCCTGATCGCTCCTAAATGTTCCGTGATTAATCCATGTGAAAATTTTATTATGCGGCACTAGTCTAACTAGAACGTGTCATCTGGAAATAATCGTATTTCCCATTTCCCTTTTGATTAAATCGATTTGATCATCGTTTTTCTATTATCCAACTCATTGATGTTTGTTTATTTCAGTGACGAAAATGTCCCCGAGACCGTCATTAATACCGGATATCGAGCCGTCACCCCCTGCCGATGAAAAGCCGCCGGTTACGATGGCGCCTCCAACTCCTCCTGTGGTTAAACCGGAGCCCGGTAAACCCCCCAGTAGAGCGGGAGCGTGCCGGGTGTGCCTCAAGGCTTTTAAACCCGATGATTTCAGCAGGACGTGTGCCGAATGTACGCAGCGAGTGTGCGAGGATTGTGCCAGTTATAGCAAATTAGCTGAAGATGAGGATCCCACCAACTGGACCTGCAGCGTTTGTAGAAGGTTTGCTATTATGTGAATAAACCTCTTATCCCTTCAGAAGATAGCAAAACATGAACAAATTTATATTATATTTTTCGCATTTTTTTATTAATTAATGTGCATCGAAGTAGTCGTTGAAAGGGATGATTTTAAGATGGCAACCATGCAAAAATCCAAATAATCAAAACCTCATCTTCCCTATAAATTATTTTTTCAAATAAATGTGTACCCCCCAGGTAGCAAAAAATTATTAAAATTATCAACGTAATTAACATAGAGATTTTTGCCATTATTGATGTGATTAACTTTGTTCTGAATTATATCAATGACACTTTTTGTGTAAATCAGCCTTTAAGTTAAAGATGCATTTAGACTTCTACAATATGCTTGATGCACAATAATATGAAAATGAGTGTATAAAGGGTAAAAAAAAATTCATCACTGCATCATACTTATTTTTAATTTGGGTTTTAAATACACATCAACAAAAATTAACTGAATTAATGAAATTAATTGTTTCCATCCACAAGTCTTTTTTTACATTTATTTTACCAAAAAAAGATATTTTTGAGATTCAAAAAACTAAACAATAAAAAAATTTCAATATTGTTTCTTTGCCAGATAGAGAAAAAAGCACAAAAACTTTGTACTATTGGGCTATCACGCTTTTAAAAGTAAATATCTTACATAGGTGAATACAACCTATTTATTATTTAGAATAATAAGACATAAATAGTAGCAATTTTAACGTATTTTAGTGTCAAAAACTATCATAATCTTTTAAACGAGTCATTTTGAGTTACGTCGGCTTTGTAACTCTTTCAAGATTTTACGTTTTTGGACATTTTTTATAAATATCTGTCACAAAATAATTGTGTATTGCATTGCTTTTTATAAAGCTTGTACTAGAAGCTAAAGTTTCTGTAAATATAAAAGTAAATCAAATAATTTTTGAAAAAAACAAAATAATAATCTATAAAATCAAAATTTCTTTCACCAAGACTTCATTCTAAATAACTTATTGAAGCTAAGGACTTAAACCTTTTAAATCACCAGACACATTTTTACATATTAAAAATGATAATAATCCAATGATAATTAATTTGACACATCTAAAATTTGCTTTGAAGTAAAAAAATCCAGAAATGCAATTTAAATCCATAAACAATTTATTACGGTAAAAATCTACAATAAAAATACCAAATAATTTTTTAAGCGTATTTGAACTACAGTAAACTAGTCTGCACTGTAATGCAATCTAAATGAAGTAATTTTTAAATTTTTTGCTGAATTTAGAGAAAAAAGTTTTTACTCGCAAACGTCACAAAAGTGACCTTTGGCAAGTTTCACCTTTTAAGCATAGAGTAAAAACTTTGTTTTTTTGCTAAAAAGTTTTTTACTTTTACCATGACATTTACCATTGTTTTTTGCTGCTTCAGCATTTTCTAGAGAGGTACATTGTAGATCATTAGCATTCGACATTTGGCTACTAACTGCACTAGTCATCCACAAGTAAAATAATAAACACTTTCAAAAATCTCAACATAAATTCGGATAATTAATTATGAATACGTTTGCGGATAAAATAGTAGATGTTATTTAGAGTAAGTGAGTTTATGTGGCTCAGCTGAATTATTTGCCTCACTGTGTTCGACAAAATAAAGTTTTAGTGTCACCACATCTATCACTTTTACTCCTAATAACATAATATATAATACTATTTGCTCTTTGCTAAAATAGCATTATTACGCATCTATTCATTTTCTATTATAGTCACTCTATAGTCACTCTTCCAGCTTCAATCTCAATAGAGATAAGCTTTTTTAAGAAAGTTTATTAAAACAGTATGTCTTACATTAGAGTATTTTTTTAATTAACAATGTTTCAAAATAGACACAAAATTCTATAACAAAAACTTTCAAAAGTAGGTATGTCCTACATAAATTTTAAATGAACCCAAATGCACTAGCGTGTTTTACCGAAAACACTACAATTATTTAGTATTTTTAAGAACTTGAAGCAAAGTTTGTTTCTAATACATAAATTAGCTATGAGGAAATTCCTCTAACTAAATCTTCATGCAGAACTACTGTTTCCATGCAAATTGAATCATTTATTTTAACAAGTTGTCTTGCATCGAGATTAGATGCTAGGTATCTAAAAATTGATGCATTTATAATTAATTCAGTCAAGTGTTTCAACAATTCCAACAGAAATGAGTTACCAGAAACAAAAAGTAAAAAGTAGCGGCTTAGGTGAATTCACCTAGTCTGTTTTTTTTTAATTATTAAAGGAAGTTGGCAGTTCCGATTTTTTAAATTAATTTGAAAACAATGTCATTAAAGTCAACACAAAAAAATGTCTAAGAAAAATTATAGACGAAACACCAAAAACGGAACAAATTTGGAACCGCTAACAGTTTTTAGAAATTTGGAAACGAAAGAACGCAATTAAATCAGTGTCTTGTGCATCGTTTTTGAGAAACCAGTTGAAAAAGTAACAATTTTGAAACTAAATCTGGARAAAAATTTATAAAATGCATCAACTTTGAGCTCATTTCAATAAATTACACAAAATTTATTGCCAATCATCATAATACCCACTTGTATCTTTTGTTAAATAACTTTTTTCTGTATATACTTCCTTTTTCTTCCAAGTTTTTCTAGCAAGAACCTCATTTTTCTTTACAACATTGTACTTACTTGCGAGGTGTTTCTACCAAAATTATTAGCACTGAACTTCAGGTAATGATGTGTGTCCCCAAGTATTCAATTATAGCGTTTTCAAAGAGCAAACGGGCACACGAGATTTATAAAGGTCAAAATTTTGACAACATCTTAATTTAAAAACATAACCATAATTTTTTAACAAAATTTCTAGGGACAAAACCAATTTTTTCATCAAAATTTTGACTTGGTAATTTCCATTTAAAGAAAAAACAGACTTTAACTACTTTATTTTTTAATTAATGAATAATGAAAAAATCACAATTGGTTTGCTGATACAGAACCTAAAACCTCTTTTGTTAAAATAAGTGCAGACAAAGCGATACATTAACAATGTACAACACATAATGGCTAAAAAGAACCTCTTTTATCTCACCCAGTTCTTGTAAGTGTACTTACAACGCCATAAAACACATGATAAAAGAGACAGTGGATCATCGGTTAGTTACGTTATAACAACTTTCGTAATTACTTTACGAGATAAATCAATCTTTACGAGTCATCACGTAGAATTTGTATTATTTTCATTAGATTATAAATAAGGATTTTGTTGATTAATAAAAATTAAGGTATCAAGGTGGTAATTTTCATATTATCGTTTGTGTCGAGTATTAAAATATTACAGGCCGGCACTCGTGTGACATATCTATTATTAAACCGCTCAAAGTTATTGCCCTTTTATCGCGTTAAAAAACCCTCTCTGAAGTCAGCGGGAGTTTAATCATGTGATTGATTAGCTTGTTGTAAAGCTAAGGGTTGGATTAACATATTTGTTGTTGTAGGAAATTGCAATCAAGAGCGGCATTGGCTCAAGACTCATCGGAGAGTTTGTTGGACGTTCCAATACAAGAATTACAGAGAAGGCATTCCGAGGCGCGGTTGGGATCCGGGGGTGGCTTGACGACGGGAATGGGGAGCGGTTTAGCCCCACCTCGTAGCCCGGAACTTAGGAGGCACTCGGATGTGTCCCCTGCTTCGCTCAAGGAACTGGAAAAGGTAAATGTAATTCCATAATGGACTGTTGTTCGTCCTCACTTAAGGTCTTTCATATGGATTGAGACAAACCACCCGCTACACCAAACACAAAAAAGTTCGTATTTTAATGTTTTCCCAGTAAGAAAAAAACAAGTCTTACAGTTTGTTGTATTTTAATTTTTTTAATTTAAATTCTCACCACCAAAGATATAGTCCTAAAATTTTTATAACACACCCGTTGTGATTTGTATACCAGAACAACTTTTGTATTTTTCAGAAACTAATAACTAGTCAGAAACATAAATTATTTATTATTACAGTTTCCAACAAAAAAAATACTAAATTTAATAATAATGAAAGTAAAATTATTATCTAACTAAACACAACAAAAACCTGAACAAAATAAACTATTTTAGGTTTTTTGAATTTTGTTAAATCTTACACTAAGAATAACATTCTTAAAGCTTAAGTTAAAGAGATTTTTTTTCATGAATAGAATAAAATTCACTTTATTTTTTCTATCTGCACCATTTGTCTGATATCATTTCTTATTCTAACCGGAATTGACTTCGTACGTCTTTTTCGCTGCGAATATATTTCAACTTGCTCGCCTCTTTTCTTATTTTTCACACTAACTCTTACTCTGAAACCTAAGGGTTATCGCCCTTTGAATCTTTGAGAAGTGTTTTTCCTCTACGATATTCTTGACATAATGTATCTTTTGTGGAACTGTCGGTTCGCCATATTTCGACTTTGTAAAATTTGCTGACCGGAAACCAGCATTTCTTTTTTAAACTACCAAAATTGAATTTAAAAATGTGATAGCAAGCCACGTAGAAAAGATTTTTTTTCTCTAGATTATTAGTTACTTTGTACAAATTCATTTGAAATAAATTATATTTAAAAGATGATAATAGTTTTCATCACTACTTTAACAATTCTTTCACATATATAATTATTACAAAGACAATAGCTTCCATTCCACACATTTACTTGCATAAACTTACAATTAAACACTACTCAAATGAATTTTAATTATTGYCTCAATTCGCTTCCATTCGCAGTTATCGCTTTCCATTTATCGGACTAATCGCTTTGTATCGCCGGCCCATCGTCACCTGTATGAGTATATGAGGGCCCGAAGGGATATTCCTAAAAATTCAAGACTTTTACCCCGAACATTGAAGAATTTTACCGAAACATCTAAATACTTGGAATCACAACGGGTCAGAAATAGCTCTTAGAATGATCCCCAAGGCTGAAAAACATGAAAATTGTAGCACGCTTTAGACAAAATACGCTTTTTCACAAATATTAGTACTCCCTACTTACATACAATAGTATTAATAGTTTTTGATGCACTTGATCAAACAATGCAAAACTAACAGCTATAAAATGTTATTTCACAATTATTATATTACTCATTTCTTTAGTAAATATACTCGTATTGCTTGAGTTATTATTCAATATGTTTAATTATGCAGCATTTTTTACAATGAGATCAAAAAGTCTTTCTATGAAAGCAGCGAAGAAATTTACAACGTATGTCCGCAAAACATAAAATGTCTTAAATGACAAATGAGAAAAATCAAAATAATTTATACAGTAAATTATGACAGGAAACCGTGTTTTTTGGCTAAACACYCTCGTATTAGAGTATTTTAAAAGGTTCCAAAAAACAGTTCAATTTACTTAGATCAATATTTCAATTTTTATTAAATAATTTTTGACATCTACTTAATATATGAACTACCATAGCACATACGTCCTCAACTAGTACGCCTATATTTTTTGATAGAAATACTTTTTGATCGCATTGCTTATGTATGTACGAAAGTAATTCAGAAAAAAAATTGCCTAGCTCTATAAAAACAGACGATAACATTTTTATTAGTCATTAAATAACTGAAACATTATTTGTGATTTAAATGCCAGTTTCGTGTCAGTTGTTATATTTATTACAATTTAGCATTTTGCGAAAAAATTAAACAAATAAAATAGAGCAGCAAAGTGTTTATTTTCTGAAGAAAGGTTAGGAATAAATGCATTAGCGTCGAAGAATGTTATCTTAAAAAATAAAATTGTGAAAATGAGAGACTCTTTTCGTGTCTAGGTAACTTTTTTTCTGAATTTTCCTCGTATATAATTTAATAATAATAATAATTCAGTAAGACACATTTGAGTGTAATATAAATTATATGGAAAAACCGCAGATATTTAATTTAATTTAAATTTAATTTAATTTAATTTTGTTATACAGAGTGGCATAGCTTTCAACCGCACAACTATATAATTGCTATACAAAATTAATAAAAAGTTTAAAACCAAATGTTTTTTCTTATCATTCGCTTTCAGAAAATAAGAAATAATAAAAATTATAGAGTTATAAAACCTGTGATAGTGTTTTGAAATTGAAAATTTGTTTTGTTTTGTAGTTTTATCAAAATGGCAACTTATATAAACAAAAAATAAAAATGAAATAAAATCTAGGTAGTTGTAATCTTTAGAACACAGCTTTTGAAAGAAAAAAGTTTTATAGTGAATTGCCATTGAAAAAAATTAAAACTATTGCAAAACTCAAAAACAAAAGATAATGATAAGACGTCACATTTTTATATTACATAATCATTCATTAATTAGTTTAAATAAATTAGTTAAAAAATAAATAGTTATATTAACACTGTATAATATGAC
>NW_025400975.1:5690159-5709502 GCF_015345945.1 Tribolium madens
ATCTGCTTTAAACATTTTTTTCAAGCAAACCGGTCAATTTATTCAAAAAAATAAAAAATAACTATAAGATTTAAACAAAAAGTTGATCTATACTGTCGTCTCATAAATTTTAAAATTTTTGTATTTATTTATTTACCAGTTAATTATTACCTGATTCATAACTGTATATTTTTGGGCAACGTTATATTCAGAGCTTGAAATTACTCAAACTTATAATCCCCTAATTTATTGATGTCAAAGTTTTTTGATCTCAGTGGGTCATTTGGCAGTACTAAGTCAAAAATTTTACAAGCGGTGTAAAATAAAAGCAAAAAATAAATAATTTTGCAACAACAAAAACAAAATGTCACCTTATTCTTAAATTTTTAAAAAGGTAAGTATGTAGTGGGCGGGTTATCAGAGTATCAAATTGCCCACATACAAAGCTTCTTTTTAATTTTATTTTCTACTTAATGTTTAAGAGTGCTTTTATCAACTAATTTCAGTAGATAAAGTAGTCTTTTATCGTCTAGTAAAATAAAGTAATTTTTATCTATTCTGATAGGTGAGTACACAATAAAACAAAATATTATACACGACGATAAAAAATGATTATCTACTCGGGAAAAAAGTCCACTCGTGACTTCGTCACTCGTAAACTTAACCTTTTCACTCGTAGATAAACAATTTCTTTATCGTCCTGTATAATAACTATTTATTCAAAAAAATAAAAAAATAATTTAAAATGTAAACAAAAAAGTTACTCTACACTGTCGTGTTTTATTAATTAAATAATTAATTAAATTTTTGTATTTATTTATTTGCCAGTGTCTTAATTATAACCTCATTCATAACTGTATATTTTTGGCCAACGTTATATTTATTTAGAGCTTAAAATTACCCAAACTCATAATCCACTAATTTGTCGATGTAAAAGTTTTTCGATCTCAAAACTTTTACAAAGTGGTGTCAAATAGAAGCAAAAAATTATAATTTTGCAACAACAAAAACAAAGTCACATTATTCCTAAATTTTTTAAAAAGTAAGGGAGTGGACAAGTTAGTAAAGTATCAAATTACCCACAAACAACACAAAATTCATGCGGTGCTTCTTTTTATTTTTTTATAGATCATAGTTTTTGATTTTTGATTAATTCTTAAAATCTGTGCCACTCTGTAAACAATAAACAGGAATTGTCATTTATACATATTTATATAAAATTGTAGTCGTCGTTCTAGAAGCTTTTGTGATATATTGTTCATAGTAATTTCTACAACGAAAGATTTTACTTTTATAGTTGAAAGGCGGGGGCTCCAAGACTCCCGACCCCGACTGGACTAAAGGCCGAGGAGGTCGCAGCACAGCCAGCAGCCGCCAAAACAGCCCCCCTCGTGAAACAGCCCCTATAATACAAGCGCCACGATCACGTAGAGGTTCTAGAGTAGCAAGACAACACAGTTACGATGACGAAGTTAAGAATAATCTCGCACCTACTACGATAGGAGACACCGGTCTGGGTYTACCTGCCCCCATGCCCAGAAGAGCTTCCGCTTACGACGTTTACGCAGTGCCCGGTTTAAGTACCGTAACGGCGCCTTCGGTTGCCGGAAGACGGCCGTCATTCAGAGTACCCGCAGCAGAAACCACCAGTCCCCCAAGTCCGGAAACAGCCCCCGTCACGTTAACAGCCCCAGAGGAAGATAGGCGGACCAGGAGGAGGGGATCGCAACTGTGAGTTGTTTGCTTTGTTCTCGATTATAAAATGCTGGAGATTTTTATTTACACTGAACAAAGCTTTGTCGCTACATGAATGTTTCTCTATGATACGTTTAGAATTTTAAAAACTTGAAAAATTTTGAGCTTTAAATATTTAGTWCAGTCGCTTTGCCTATCCAAAGACGTAAAGCGCTTTTACTCTTTTGTTAATTTTGTTTCTTGGAGAAAATACTTCAAACATGCATTTCTGTGATGTATTAAAAAGTAACACAAAAAACGAGTAGTCTAAACTGTGTTAAACATTTTTTCACATGTAGGTTTACACATTGCTTTGTCAAAAGTTTTTCAAAACAACACTTCGTGTGCTTTTACAACAAATAATTACATAAACAAATTACTGCGTGTGAGCATTGCAATATAAAAACTTATATTTTAATAGATCTTACCACACATGATGAAAAAGGTCAAAATATTTTTCTTCACATAATGTAAAATAATTAATACACAGACAATAAATTTTACAAGACGGTGTTTTATTCCAATGTTTTATGAAACCCAACAAATACAAAGAACTAAAAACATCAAACGCCTTTGTCTATCGATAGTATTTTTTTTGTGAGTTGAAATTAAGTTGGCAACATTAAATAAAATATATAGAAACAAAATTTATGAGACTCGTCAACATTTATATATTCTGTCTATATAGTGCAACAAGAAACGTGAAACAAATTTTTGCTATCCAAAAAGCCTTTGAACCAGTAATCAAAGTTTTTATTACTTCTTAGGTATTCAAGTACAAAATAATTAACCTTAATTAAATAACAATTTTTTAACCTTTAAAAGTTAAATATAATATAGTTATTTATTGTAAGAGTGTGTTAGATAGTGTTTTATCCGCAAGAATGTTTAACCGCGAGAACGTCAGTTCGAACGGTTAATTTTCTTAAGTAGATAAAACGCGACAACATACGACTGCAATATTACGTTTTATCCACAATCACAGGCCCAAATTATTCCAAACTTAATTAAAAATTAAACTGACATTTAAACRTCACGCCAAATGTACTTTCGGTTAAACGTAGTAAGCTGTTACGYGGTGCGCTGGTTACTAACAGTGGAATAAAGTTACTTTGTTCCACTAGTAGATAAAGTGGTACTTTATACGCATGTAAAGTGTGGAATAAAGTCAGAGTGATTGTGGATAAAAAGTATTTTTTTCTATAGCCGATGTTAAACTATATCTTTATCAACTCTTTTGACTAAATAAAGTAGCACTTTAACCATAAGGGTAGATAAAGTAGCACTTTAACCGTAAGGGTAAATGAAGTAACAATTTAACAGTGTAGATAAAATGTTTTAACTTATTTTATTCATTTCAATTTACAAATTTTATCATCCACGAGGTGGAATAAAGCGTCCGATTTAGACTCAAACGAGTTGAATACAACATTTCATTCTTCGAATTAGACTCAACAAGGCATAGACTTGCTTTAAATCTGTTAAAAATAATCCGACATTTGGTATTGAAAATTTTATTTTTTCTCTTAAACTTTAAATCCTGCTATAGAAAAAAATGTTGTATTATACACGACGATAAAGATTGTTTATCTACTCGTGAGATAAGTTCATTTTTTCACTCGTAGATAAACAATCTCTTTATCGTCTTGTATAATAAATAATTATTTTTTACTTATTAAACTTGTACAGATTTCGGTGTTAAGTTTGATATCAAATAATATTATGTATACAAAAAAAAAATAACCGCCTAAATAACCCCAACAGGATATTTAGAAATAAGACCCATTTAAATTTTAAATCAGAAATACATAATTATTAGTTATTACATAACTAAATTTTAACTTCGATATTTTTTATAAATAGACCTTATTGTCCAAACAAAACAATTAATCAGAAATAGAATTAAGAAGAACATAGAGTCTAAATTCATAATAAACCTTGCCTTAAAAATGCAAACATTAGTTTAAATATTTTGATATCTTTGTAGCTTTCTGTCTATTTTGAATCCTTCTAAAAAGGAAATATAATTTTTAGTATGGAATTAAATTTCCCTTATGATTTACAGTTTTCGATATTTATTGCAGCGGCGTTTTCTAACAAGATTTTATAAAGCTATCTTGGCGTAAGCCTTCAATCGGATTGCATTGAACTTAATTAACAAACGTTCCAAAAAAAACTCGAAAAAAATAATTTAATGACATTGTAAAAGTCCGCTGTCTGGTAATGAGTACATATCCACTCGGCGCCTCCACCAAAGTTGTTTTTAAATATTTTTAGCTACAAATGTCACAAAAAAGACCCTTTTATGACTTAAATAACACAAGTAAAAGTTTCACCTTTCAGACATGGAGTAAAAACTCTCTTTTTTCGCTTAAGCGTTTTTACTTTTACCATGACATTTACCAATGTTGTCTCTTTCATGTTTTTTATGCTGCWTTAGCAATTTCTGGAAAAGTACATTGTAAATCATCAACAATCAACATTCGACATTTTTTTTTTCTACTAACTGCACTGGTCATTTATTAGTTAAATCAAAAAAACTTTTCAAAAATTTATTTATTTATTTATTTAACATTATTGGTACTGACGCGTGACGTTTATTATGATCCTACTGCAAAGTGTTCTGATTATTTTGTTTATTTACTTGATTATTATAGTGTTGGTCTTTACTTTTAATTTGAATACGTTTGCTGGTAAAATAGTATATGCTATTTGGAATAGAAGTGGCTCAGCTGAATTATTTGCCTCACTGCGTTTGGCAAAACAAACGTTCAACTTTTACTCCTAGTAACATAATAAACTATAAGAACATCGAATATTTAGCTTAGAATGTTGAGTTTTTCACAACTATTTTAATAAAATGTATTTCTACAATCATTATTTATTATAATTTTCAAAATAAGCAGCAAATTTATTAAGCTTCTCCTCAAAGCCATAGATGGCACACTTGTGGGCATTTGGTGATTAAATCGATAAAAAACTTAAAAACGATTCTCACAGCTCTTGGAGCGTTTGATCGGTTTAAGACTACAAAGACTAAAAAATCCTTTGTTGAGGTAATTGCCCTTCTATCAAAAAGTGAAGTGGATTATTGCATGTGACATTGACAAACAATTATCAGTAGTTAACAGAGCGTTTAATGAAAATTTTAAAGATAAAATTCTGTGCATTCATTTTCTCCCGAGTTTTGATTTGAGCAGTAAAAGCTCGACAAAAAATAGAAAAAAAATCACTCGTCAGCCGGTAATTTAGAGTAGACTGCCATCACTTCCGTGACATCTTCAGCAAGTTCCGGTTGGTTTTCTTCTCTTCCGGAATTTGCAGGTGCTAGGAAAAGGTGGTAAAGTCATTTAATTTCATCTCGACGCTTCTTTTTGCAGCGCCAACTATCGATCTGTTTTGACCAATCGTTAATCTTTAAAGAGTGGACGAGGTTTTGTAAAAAGCTTTTACATAACACACTTCACAGAATTAACAAAGCATTGTTCTCTTACATAATAGCAAAAGAAGTGAAATAAAGAAAAACATCAATTTATTTGCAACATTAAGTTTCCACGATGAACACATTGAATTCACTTGTAATCCGACACTACAGGCATGCTTGATGAAAGTTTTCACCTTAACAATGACAAATTCAAAAGAAAAATGTTTTTGTTATCGTATTTTTTAAAGGATTTTCCGTAATAGGCAATTCCTTTGAATACCCTGTTTTGAAAAGCAAACGGAGCGGTGGTCGTGGGTAGATGAGCATTTACGATTGTAAGAAAATAAACGTTTTCGTTTATGGATTTTTCCTCACTACAGTTGGCATTGTTTTTCAAAATTTAACTTGAACTTATCTTTTACTCTTAAAATTTAATAAAAGTGTAAAGTATAAAAATCTTAATACTTTTAAATCGAAATGTGATTGATTACACCATAAACTGCTGTGTGTCGTCTTCTGACGACATTGACATCAAAAATAAAGGAAAATTGTTGTGCTGGTTTTGCAAAAAAAAATATGTAAAAGAAATTTACTTCAAATTTTTTTTTTTTTAAGTTTCTATTATTACATCGATTTGTCTTGAAAAGTGAATAAAAAGTCAAGGGTAAAATTGTTATGTTGTTATTATGCTTGTTGACGTGAGGGTACTTTGTAATAAGAACTCATTTTAAATGCTATTAATAATGTACGAAAAGCGTTGTATTGTAACAGCCACACGTCCTGYAGAAACATTTTTAAAATATTTTAAATTGCTTGTTGGATTTTACAAGAAATTTGATGTTTTGTTTACAAATACAATAGAATCATTTGTTTTGGAACATAAACTAAATAATAATAAATTAATGAATTGTTACTTTTTAGCCAAAGTAGATTTATTTTTTCAGAAATTGTCAGTAAAGTTGTTCTTTTCCAGACGCATATGTCATTAAATGAAATTGTTAGTAAGATAAAATATAATATATCAATAAATTATGTTTTGCCTTTTTTTGTGAGTATCAAAAAMCGATATTTTAAAGCAAAACGTGAGTTGAAAATGTAAAAACAACTGACACTGGGGTTTTCAGCACTCAATGGGTCAAGTGCATTGTCAGCTCAAATCGAATTCGCAATGTCTATATCAGTCATTTTGCCACCATCACAAATACATTATTAGCTGACCAAAATAACCTTCCTGTGTCCAAAATACTACACCACAAATTAAAATACATATACATTGTGTTTATTGATTAAAATTTCCCATTAGATTTTGTAATGTATATTTGAAATCACATCTCTCAGCCTTCAGATGTATTTGACATTAACACGTAACAGACAGAAAATCGGTAAGTTTGTAAGATGGGCGTCTTTGTCTTGAACACTACATATCTTTCTTGGATAATGAAATTAGATGTGCCATCTTATAAATACAAATTTAGGTAAATACGAGTAGATATAGTTTAAAAAAGAATATCACTACTTTACATTGTGATGATTTCTAATAAACTCAAAGAAATGCAGGAACGTAAAAAATTACTTTCTGGATCATTTAACARTTTKCGGCTTCATGTAACCTAACTATTTAAATAACTATTACATCGATCACAATAATAAAAGTGACTGTTGGAAAAATTGTAATCATCTGCAGGTAGAACAACCATCAAAAAATGTAAGTACGAGAAAAGAAAATAACAATTGTGGGTGTCTCTTTAAAATATCACAAAAATAAATAACATCAAAGCACAACTTTGATCATAACCATTTATAGCCTATAAATTCTATCATTATCAACAGCAATTCTATTAGACAAAGTCCTACACAAATAAAAAATTATAAAATACAAACTTTTGTCCGTTTTTGTCAAGTGGATAAAAAAAGGAATGTGTTATGGTAAAAAATACTCCAACTAGGTATAATACAAAAAATAAATGACTCCGAAAAGCTTTTTAAGTTTATAGTGCTAGAATCTACAGAAAATATTATAATATTAATATTAATATTTTTTCCATGCATAAATATAAAAACAAACATTAACAATGAATGGTTTATCACTCGCTCAATTGTCCAAAAAAGTGTGACCTTTTTATTTTTTAAAGCACTAAAACAAAATTGAATAATGTAGACACAGAAGATGTAAAGACTGGTAAGTCTCATATCTCGGTTTTTATATTATTCAATGTTGCTAACTTAATTTCMAAYTCATTTCAATTCCAAATTTTTAATTATAATAATTAATTAATAACTTTCAATGAAATAGTTTGTTCATAATTAAACTTTCATAGATAGCTTTAACGGCAAATTTCATTTGATCGCTGTTGAGAAAATAGAGTCATTCCATTTGGAAAAATAGAGTTATAGCATTTTTTACATCACCTTTCAAAAATCATACTAACTTTGAAAATTAAAAATTGAGAATTTTGAACTACCTTAAAGAATTCTTCAAATCCTCGGTTATCAAATACAAAAGAAAATATTCACTTATCGCAAGGGGTTCCAGAGCTATGATTTTTTGAATAGGCCCCGACAAAAAAATTCGCAAAAAAACATATATCAAAAACTATGAAAGATAAGTACATTTGGTTGCAATAAAAACGGAAATTATTTTTTTTTTAGAAGAAAGCAGGTTTTGCCCTTGCTAATTTTAATTGTCAATTTGTCATCTGTCGCATTTAAATAATTTTTTTGCAATGCCGCACTTAAATGCCTACAGCATCAAATGCAAATAAAGATAATCAATTAGTTATGGATTAAGCCATCAAACTATGGATAAATATAAAAATTTGACATTTTTATACTTTGACATTTTCCAATTTTTTTGCAACCAAGTGTGCTAACTACTAATATGGTTACAAGACCTTCCAAAATAAATATCGTATGAGCCACACTTGTATTTAAAGAAAATATCGATTACGTCATCACTCTCACAGAGATTGTTTCAGGATTTTTGTTCAAWGTCACTAATTTTACAAAACAATGAATTTATTTCTTTTATTTGCACTCTACTGTRTATTGATCAAAAATTTTACATATTTTTTCTATTCATCCAATTCAAATTTCAAATAGTTTTAATAGTTTAGTGTAGTTTGGAACAGTTCAGAATTGTGGTTGAAACAAACCTTATACGTACTCGTATTATTTAAGATTTAAAAAAAAAGAAATTTACAAAAAATGCTTAATTTGTATTACTATTATAATGAAATTAWGTATTATTGTCCTTCGCCCGGCGCCTCCACCAAAATTGATTTGTTTTTGAAATAATAAATATGTAATACAAATTTAAAATAAACTAAAAGCATAATTTGCAGGGTTTGAGTTACTCTTTAATAAAATAAAAAATTACATTTATCTTGTACTCAATGTTAAAGAGTGCTTTTATCAACTAATTTCAGCAGATAAGGCAGTCTTTTATCGTCTAGTGAAATAAAATAATTTTATCTACTCTTCATATTTTATCAACTAATTTCAGTAGATAAAGTAGTCTTTTATCGTCTAGTGAAATAAAGTAATTTTTATCTACTGTTAATATTCATGAAATTCTGGTAGGTGAGTACAAAATAAAACGAAATATCATACACGACGATAAAGATTGTTTATCTACCCGTGAAAAAAGTCTTAACCTTTTCACTCGTACATAAACAATTTCTTTATACCGGAAGCGGCATCCGTTACGCCCAGAAAGAAAATCCCCGCTTTTAATTAAATAAAATTGTTGATTTTTTTTCACACTTACCTGGGCATAAGTAAGGTACATTCTCTAATTTTTTGGTAATTTTTCATTTACGAAGAAAGCCAAAAAAAAAATAAAAAGTAATTTTTTCCCAAAAAGTTTAATTCTAATTTCTATACTTAACTGCGCAGATTCGCTTCCTACAATTGTTTACAAAATCAGAAAAAAAATACCGATTAGATTTTGAATTAAACGCAATTTTCCATCTTAACTTCTACTTTTTTTATTTATGACCTGCTGCTTGTGCCATCGGAAATTTAGGTGACAATGGGGATTTGCAATTACAACAAAAAGACCTCTTAAAGCGGTCGGTGACCAGTAAATGATTCTTTTCTTGGCAAATTATACTATTTTGTCATAAATCACGGGTCTGGTTTGTGTTTAAATAAAAAAAAGCAAATATTTGGCTAACCAAGTCAAAATTTGATATTGTGATATCAAAGTTTGATGCGCTAACAGGTACAGTGTAAAAACTTTGTAGGTAAACTAACAGAAAGTATTCATAAAACACACAAAACTGTTACGTACTCATTTATTATCAAAAAAAAAAATTAGAAGTCGCGGTAGTGTAATAAATAATTATTGCCTTTAAATAAGTTATTTTATTTTTGCTATTTATTTTATTCTATTTCACGTTTTTTCTAAAAAAAAATAAGTTTTCTATTTATATTTATATAAAAATACCACAATATTTTAAAAGTTTTTTAATTTCTTTTATTCTGAAAATTTGGGTAGTAAAGCTGAGACTTTGTATAAATAGTTAAAAACACAGTGGACTTCTATTATCCGAAGTATTTAAAAAATATTAATAGATGTTAATCAGCGTTATCATAAAAATAAGATCCTAGAAAGTTAAATAATCTAAAACATAATAGCGAAATCTTTTACTTGTTTTTGTAATAAATGTCAAAAAGTCCTTGTTATTAACATTCCAAAGTCCTATCTTTTGTTTCTAAATAAATCCCTTTGAAAAACACTTTTGGCTGTCGCTATTTATCGCAAAACCGCTTCCCACACAATGAACGTGACCTCGAAACCGCAAAATCTTGTCAAGAGTGAAAATCTGCGCGTCAGTTTGCAAATACTCGGTTTGACTCCGGCAGGTACCTGAAAATAAAGCACAAATGCAAATAAAATGGGGATATTTGCCGGTTGAGTGGGGCGAGATGACGAAAGCCTCCGGTGAGGTGGGAGGACGGTGGCGGTGGCAGACCTGCTTGACGTCAACCGCCTCCGGATCGCAGATCAGCCCGGGCATCACGCAGTTCGCGACCCAGCCAATTATACACACTAACATCAACTAGCTAAACTAAACATTCAGCTTGTATCACGTCACCGGGTTTGTAAACCGCCCACTAGATCACATTAATCAACCGACAAAACTACCTTGATACCCATTCAATGTATGTACATTAGTACCACATCGACAAACCAGACTGTAACTACCGATATAGAAACTTTCTATATCACAAATTTTTTATTTTTTGAAAATACAAGGTGTTCGGTCTAAGTCGTCCAGGCCGATAACACCTAAACTTACTTTTTTTTTTCAAAAACTAAATTTTCAAATAATACTATTCATTCCTCGTTTTCTTAGTAAATGCATCAATTTTTTTTGGCACATCCGGTCTAGCCGGAAATGCTACCAAATTTAGTTTTTCTAATGGAACACCTATGTTTTTTTTGATCGAAACAATAATAATTGACATG
The DNA here is from genome assembly GCF_015345945.1 of Tribolium madens. Lineage (NCBI taxonomy): Eukaryota > Metazoa > Arthropoda > Insecta > Coleoptera > Tenebrionidae > Tribolium > Tribolium madens. Next base: position 5,700,770 of record NW_025400975.1, read on the forward strand.
AAAAATACGGTAAACCACTATTTATTACATTTTACTTTACATAATGCACTCAGAATTTAAATTTTTGAATTTAATTGCAAATTTTGCAACGTAGGCGGATTTTACTTTTCAAGGTATTCATGCAAAAAGCAGTATGCTTGAATACCGTTTAATAGTTAGTTTGACAAAGCCTAATTTGTCAATAAATTTTACTGAGATCTTTAATAATGGATGATATTAATTACGACAAATTAGTAGATCAACTTAAAGTGTTTTTTAAGTGCAATAAAAAGAGAGCGGAAGCTGAAAGACAGTATAGAGAAAAATACTCAAATAGAGCTCACCCAAATCGTTGGAAATTTAGTCGAATTGAAAAAAAACTGAGACGAATAGGTTCGCTTTTTAAAAATAAAAAACCTGTGGTTCTTTGTGAAGAACAAGAAAATAGAAATCTGAATGTTCTGTTATCAGTCGAAGAAAATCCAAGAGTTTTCATTAGAGAACTCGCTCATCAACTGACAAATTAGATTTGTCAAACCAACAATTAAATTGTATCCAAGCATTTTTTTTTATTCACACCTTTCCTTTAAAATTAAAAATCAGGCTACGCGACCAATTTCCTTATAAAATTCTAAGATTTAAGATGTTTTCTGATTGCATTGTGTTAAGCAAAATGTAATAAATAGTGGTTTACAGTATTTTTGTTAAAAAAATTTGATACATTTAGTAAGAAAGCCAAGAATGAATATTATTACTTAAATATTTACTTTTTGAAAAAAAGAAGTAAGTTTAGGTGTCATCAGCCGGGGCGACTTGGACCGAACTCCCTGTATATACGTTTAAGCCGGTAAACCCTATACTGAAATATTAAAACCTCTTATAGTGTTTTTCTTTTAGTTATCCTCTTTTGTCAAATGTATTTCAATAAATAGTTTTGAGAAACTCTTATTGACTCTTTTGACAAAAGAGTAAAACCAAAAGAAAAACACTGTATCTGTTTTATAATAATTTCATTGCATGGATATTTCACAAGTAAAAATTATACAGAGTGTCCCAGCTAGTTGAAACCTTTAAATGGTAAGATCAAAACAAAATTGTATAGGACATTGAATATAATAATCTAAAATTATTTTCAACCATACAGCCTGTCTGAAAAATAAGTTACGATACAAACTTGTATTTTTTTTTTAAATGAAATAGCATTTTTGGATATAGCCTTTTTTTACAATAAACTTTTATTAGTTGATTTTGCTAAGTTTTAAAAAAAATAAGACTTTTTTTGACGAAAACATGCACTTTTTAAAAATTTATTACACAAAAACTAAGACAGCTAGAACAAATTTTTTCTTACTTTTGCAAAAAAGAAAGGACAAAATTTAAAACTGTAGCAATTGTGTTTTACATTTATAAAGATTAATAAATTAAGAAGTTTGCTAAAAGTTAAATAACTTAAAAAAAATAAATTTAACACCCAATTTTTTTTATTTTTGCATCTAAAAAAAATAAACTTTTAATATCTAGAATTCATAAATGAAAAGATAAAATTTAACATTCAATGTTAACAACAATGCCTATCAATATCTGAGCATTGTGGATACTATAGCAAACATAGTAATTTCACCATGGATCACTTATCCGTTGATTTATCCAGAGATTGTAAAAGTCGCAATAAATACTAAAATTCTAAAATTATTTTATTGTAAAAATAAAGAATAATGGATTCAGTTTAACACAAATGTGATTATTGATTATTAAGTGATATTTCTTCCATCTCTTGTGCAACTTTGCACTTTTTAGCTCCTGAAACAATAGTAATTATTTTTTTTAATGTTTAACGTTAAATATCTTTTTAGTTATTGATTATAAACACCTAAAAGTAAATAGTTTTAGAAAGACAATTTAATAATCTTTTAAATGCAAGAACAATAAATAGGGTGTTCCATTTAAATTTTTTAACTTATTGAATTTTTAACAAACTCTTTAATTTTTTTATCTTTTCAAATGCAACACACTAAAAAAATATTACAGCCTTATAGCTTGTACCTTCTTCTTTGCGGTAATAAAAGAAAATATTTCTAGATGTTTTAGTTTTTGTGTAATAAATTTTTCAATAAACTATTTTTAAWAGTAAKCAAAATCGACCAATAAAAGTTCTACATCCAAAAACGTGTTTCATTTAAAGAAACACAAGTTTGTATTGTAACTTAGTTTTGAGACACGCTGTATAGTTGAAAATAATTTTAGGCGATAGACTAGATTAGTAGGTATCTATTAATGTCCTATATATTTTTTTTAATTTTACTTTTTCAACTCGCTGAAACACCCTGTATTTGTCCTTTAATAATAACGTTAATTTTTTCGCTCATATTTTGATTATAAATTAAATATAATACATAAATGTGTTCATGTTAAGTTGCAAACAGCTGCACAAAATCACAGACTTTATCTGACTGTGATTACGTTGCAGTTCTAAGTTTCGCGTCACTTACCTAATATTTAATTTGGTAAAGTGGGACTAACGGCATTTTAATGGTTCAATGTAATTATTAACGTCCAAGTTGATAAGTTTTAAGACAAGGGAGAAGAGTAAAAATTAAAAAACTCAACACTGTAATGTTTAATTAATTTTGGAAAACCAATAACTGTTGTTTTCAACTTTGCAAAATCACAACTTGTAAACGAAGGAGAGGTTAATAATAACAAGGCATGTTGAAGAGACTGAATTCAGTGAATTTTCAACAACAACAAATTAATTAAAACATTTTTCCATTTTATTAATGGAGGGTTGAAATATTTTTTTTTAAACCAAAATTTGTGCGAATTACTCATATAGCACTTAAATTTTCATGGTTATATGGTAACAAACACGTTTGACACTGACATGACCACAGGGAAATTGGAAACAAAAAATTTTAATGGCAAGAACGACACTTTAATTTAAAAGATCTTTTTGATTTGAATGTGTTTTCACACTGTCGCTTTGTATCCATCAATCAACGTAGAAAAAAAAACGTTTTTAGGAGAAATATTTTATATTGATTTTGGAATACAAGTATTTGTAACGCATTTTGAATAAATTACAATAAAGATTACATCTGAAACTTTGAAGAAAAGTTAATATTTTCCAGCTGAAACAATTTCAAGCATTCAAAGTTATTTTTTGTAATGCATGKACATAAAGAAACCGAATATTGTTATAATTCATTCACATTAAAATTCAAACCAATATTGCGGTTGCAAGTCTGGAAAATCTCATGTTAAATTTTGAACTTCTTATTCAGATTTATTGGCTTTGGATTAGAAGTTACAAGAAGGGACTGATCCGATGGCAGATTTCAACATTTCACTTGTTAACTTGTTATTTTTAGAACAAACAATGTTCATATTTCTAATCAAACTGTTTTTCAATCGAACACATTACATAATATTTAAATAACACTTCTTCTAAAATAACAGCTTTACTTTAACAGCAATAAGTCTTCATAACTGGAAATAAATGATATATCCTTGACTATGAATCACCATAGCACATACGACACGACCCTTTTAATCCATGCACCTAATAAATTAGCGATAAAATCACCATGAAATTTATAAGGATGTAATAAAATGTAAATGTACCTACTGTATGATTTTCCATTTCATAAGCTTAATGTTAGTGCTTTCTCCCATTAATTATTTTATTAGCAAATGTTAAAGCCATTAATAAATCGCTTAAAACTTTACAAAATTTGTAAAAAACCCTTTGTTTAAGCTTATTTGAATCAGAAATAACTATTTTTAAGAAATTTCCATTTATTAATTTTAACTACCTAAATTATCAGCTGATTGCAAAAAAGTGYTCTTGATACTCTCATCACGAATTTAGTCTTCTCGTTTTTCGTTGATTTCATGTTCTACAATACTTCAGACACTTGTAGGCGGCTATCTCGATGCGGCYAATTTATTCTGATTTTAAATTACATTGAAACAGATCTATCCCAAGAGTCGAGAGAAACCGGCCTTTTACGATTTATGACATCAAACAAGCTGTTTTTTGTGGTTTCTTTTTATTTGTTAAAAAAACAATGATCGGTTTTAATTAAGATTTTTCTTAAATATTTGTTTCTTTTTTGTTTAGAAAAATAAATTTTAGACACTAATAGAAATAAACAAGTTAAGCTAATATTTTATTGTATGTAATAAAGTCCCATTCTCTTGAAGTGATACAGCAGTTTCAAAACAAGTTACATTACAGTGAAGAATGCTAGCTTTTTAAGCGGCTCATTGATTAAATAATACYTTATTCTTTAGGGGCTATTACACAAAGAAATCACTCGGCAAAAACAAATTTCTACACGGCGTGTTAGGTTGACATAAGAAAACGTAAACATAAAGTAAATCAGTTGTTCAACATAAATAATAACAAAAATTAACCACGAAATAAATGCCTCATTTTACATAAAGCATTTATCAAAATCTCACATCTACCAAAATTATTTTTTTCGAGTAAAAAAAGCTTGAATAATTTTTAAAGACAAACTTTTTTTCTTTCAGTTTTTTTTTGACTATTTCATCATAAACAAATTACTTTAAACTTCTTTTAAATATTTGTAAAACTGACCAATAATATAATAAGATACAGAACAAAACAATTTTTTTTTATCCTGAACTTTTGGTCGGATTTGCTGATTTGCTATTTTAAAGTTCCAATAAAATGAAACATTTTGGTCAACAATGAGGTCTGATATGAAAGTTTGACCCATTAAGTCAGAAAGTCWAATACCGCCTTAGCAGTTGGTGCAAMGATAAAGCAACCATGAGAAGACCTAARTAGATAATATTAGYAACGCAAGATCTAAARTACCATACTACACTGACCACCAAAATTAATCAACTTTTCACATTGCAATATTTTTGTTATTCTTTGTGGGATTTTAGCGAATTTTTGTTTGAATTAAAGAATGAACTTTGCAGAATATTGTAATTTAATTCAATAACATTTCAAGTTTTGTCTTGTTAATGTTATTCCTTAAAAACGAAAGCACTACTTTTTATTTTTTCTACACTGAGCTCTAGTGTGAGACAGAGACAGAGAATGAGGACCAATTTGTTTCAAAGTTTTATCTTCTGGTACCCCAGAGATATAAAGCATTGAAAAAGACGTTGCTTTTCTAATGTTACTAAGTATTTGTTCAAAGTAGGCTACATAAAAAAAGCACAATTACGTCTTTGAACACAAAAAATCTGAAAAACTTGGAACTTCAAAGGATTACATCAAGTAAAACGGTTAATTATTGGAAGCTTCCATGCGTCTATTTTGACGTTTTGGCACATTTGGCCCACTTAATACGAACATTCATTGAAATCAGAAATGTAATGCTTTTTTTGAAGGTTTATATCTCCCATGTCTCAAGAATTAAAATTATGGAAAATGTGGTACATAATTCAGAAAAGAATGGGCAATAATCTGAAATCAGTAAAAACTTAAGTTTGTTTCTGTCGCACACCACAGCTTAGTATAAAAATAAGTAAAAAAAGAGTGCCTTCGTCTTTTGAGTATCACATTTAGAAGACAAAACTAGAAATGTTATTGAATTAAATTACAATGATCCATAAAGTTTTTTCTTTAAGCTAAACATAAATTTGTCGAAATCCGACAAGAATAACAAAAATATTGCAATGTAAAAAATCGCAAAATTTCAATTGTCCGRTTAATTTTGGTGGCCASTGTATTTGTAGAACCCAAACATTTATTGTTAYCACAATACAGGCTGTTCCGWCTAARCCCCAYATTACATAACTTGAARATTATAAAATTTAGGTATAGGAAATGTTAATACAGATCGATGCAGAATTAAATTCTCTTCCATTTAGTAAAATAAAAATTGGGGTATTTCATTTAGAAAAATAAAGTTATGGGTATTTGAATTAATACAAAAGTAATCTTAAAATTTTATGCTTTGTTAATTTTCTTTTTAAAATTTGAAAACACCAGAAAAAAGATCTAAGCTTTCTCTTTCAAACGCCAAAAAAACGAATCCAAAATTTTAAAAAATGGCAGAGTTAGCGATTTTTAAAGTGGAAGGTGCAGATCCAAGAATTTTTGAAAAACTCCAAATATTTCAAAAACGGCTAAAACTCTCTTAAAATAACCCAATTAATCCAGAAACGCAGTGAAAAATGTACCTTTCCATTTAAAATAAGAAAGTTGAGACCAACTTCCGGTATAACCGAAAGTGCCGCCATCTTGAAAATATTTTCATTTAGGAGGACTTAATGGATTATGGCTATGTACCAATTTTCAAATAAATACGATTATTGAAACTCTCAATAATTCTAATGTGGGGTTCAGACAAAACACCTGTATATAATTATATAAAATATCCTTTTTTAAAACTTGTTGTAATTTTCGAACATTCTTAGTAAACAAAATCAAACACTAATTTGTTTTAAAATTATTAAACATTAAACATTTAAAATTATTAAATTATTAAACAACTTAGCAAAGTGTCAGTACTATATTTTAAGATACTTCATAAAAACATGGCAACGAGAATAAACAACTACAACAGTTCCTGCAACTTATTAAAAATTATTTTACAAACAAACCTAAGCCTTCTTTTTCGTGCTTCTGCTTGTTTTATTTAGTCCAACAAAATCCTGAAATTATAAATTCAGGACATTCATGTGGTAATTTTAATGATGCCGCCACCGGTGGTCAGCGCAAGCAAAATTTCCAGCACAATGAATTATTAAAGGAAATGTGTATGTGATGTGATACCTTTCTAGATTCGCGGTTTAGTAGCAGCGACGTTCATGAATAACATTATAGGTAAACTTATATGGTTGGTAAGGGGTGAGTTGACACGCCCTTGGCAAATTATTATTAGGATGTGCTTCACTAAATTTATACTAACCAAGCATCCTGAAACTTTACGGAGGGAAGTTTTAGTTCAGATTCCGTTTGGGACTATTACGTTCAGTTACTATGGATACAACATTTGTAAGCAAATTTACAAATTGATTTTGCCTTATTCGAAATAGACATCATTATTACATACCTTACGTATCCACTCAACGTGACCTGAAATTTTGACGAGATGTAATTAATTGAATTTACTGCGGACATACAGAATGACTGTAAATAATTGTGATTTTTTACCTCAAGTTGGTGTCAAATTTAAAATTTTAGTTTGACAACCTTGACTTTCGAATTTAAATGTCATACTTTTATAAGCAATTGTCATTCATTTGCGACGGGTGACTGCTGATTTAGCCATTAACTGAAACATTCTGATATAACAAATTTAAAAAATTGACAATAATTCAGCGTTGTTAATAGATAAACAAAAATAATTGTTAATTTTTTTATCACGTCACAGTTTTTTGTTACGAACGATAATTTTCATGCTTTCTGTATTAATGCCTCCAATTTAAGACAAATTGTTGCTGAATTATTGAAAAATTATCACCAAATGGATCTAAATAGGTCTTAAAATATATTTCATTGACTCACATTTGGATTTCTTTTCTAAAAACTTAGGCAATATCAGTGACGAACAGGGTAAGTGTTTTTATCAAGATCTGAAGGGTTCAAAGATCGGCACAAAGGTTTTTGTGATGAAAATATGTTACGAGATTACCGTTGGACTGTTATAAAGAAAACTGATCCCAAAAAGTATATAAAACAAAGTTAAAAAACTCATTTTTAATTTAATTATTATTTAATTTAAATGKTTTTTCTGAACAGAACAAAATAGGACTGTAAATTATATTGGGTGTGTCAAAAAGGTCGGGCAAGCTTATTTCACCAAAAAGAAATAAAAATAACCGAATTTTTAGTTATTAAACATTCCTAAATGTGTAACACCCGCTTGAAGACCAAGAGGAGACGCTGTTTTAATAGTAAATAATAGGACAGCAAAAATAATTTCATTTTGGAATTCATGAAATTGCTCCACGAAAATATTTAGTACGCAAGAGATTAATTATTACCAAAATTTTATTTTTTTTTTTCAAAGTTCTTAATTCACCATAGTATATTACACTACTCTAAAAAATTAAAGGAACAAAAAAATTTCCAAATTTTTTTGGTGATTTTTGAAAGGCTGTAACTCATCGAAAAATGGTTGTACTTATTTAGATTTAAAAAAACCTATTTTGAAGCTTTAAGTTTCTAGTTTTGAGATCTTTTGGCAAATATTTTTTCTGTGATACAGTGGGGATTTTTTTAAATTTAAGTCAATGCATAGGCCGAATAGCATGTTTGTTGACCCTTAATATGTTTTTTTCATATTCTCTTTACGTTAATTTGTCGCTGAGATTTCTGACTTTAAATGGAAAAGGATCCTCTTGTCTTTGATCATCAATATCTCAGCCACACAGAGAATATAAGGGTAGTGTCAAAAACTGGAATAAATACCTTATAAGATCCTCTTATGATTTTTTGGAAAATAATTTTTATTCATTTTTAACATTGGTTTAAAGAAAAGAGAAAAAAGTAGTTTTTGCGTTGTTTTAGTAAATCTACGACGTATTCACTAATACTGATGGGAGATTAATGTTTATAGGTGTTTTTACAGCTGAATATCTCTGTAAATTTTTAAATCGATCCATCAAACCGTTTTGATTGATCAAAGTTTTGCAAAAGAATTAAACGAACAATTGTACAAATTGTTTCTGAACATCGTCTAATCTTGGTCAAGATGAGAAAAACATTTTTTTAGCTTTATTTTACAATTTTGCATTAGCTAAAATTTGAAAAAAAAAATC
>NW_025400975.1:5709707-5720292 GCF_015345945.1 Tribolium madens
TGATGAAGATTAGGCAATGTTCAGAAAGAATATGTGCAATTGTTCTTTTAATTCTTTTTCAAAATTTTAATCAATCGGTCCGAGAAATCGGTTTGATGGATTAAAAATTAGCAGGGCTGTGGGGGATACTTTAAGCTGTAAAAACACCTAAAAACTTTAGTTTCCCCATCAACATTAATGAATACGCGGTAGATTTACTAAAACAACGTAAAAAGTCACTTTTTTCCTCTATTCTTTAAATCAGTGTTAAARGTGAAAAAAWTTTTTTTTTGTCAGAAACATTAATAGTCACCGAGTCGAATGCTAACAGAATCAATGTTTTCGCTTATATCTTGTTCCTACTAATAATTATTATCTCTCGTCCGAGAAAACATAAATCGCATTTGCTTCACAGCAGTCCACATGGCGGCTATGAGGGTTCCGTTGAGGTTCCATTTCAACACGCTTCGTTGAGTGTTACACTAACCAGATCAATACAAGAGGATTGAACAAACCTAGCTTAATCTCTACCGGTACGGCTCTCAGTGGCTCATCCTAATCAAAAGTTTCTCTAATAACTAATATTATCACACACGCAATTTCGCACTAGAGAGCTGCCGGCTGGATTAAAACGATATCTGAATTTGGTGGAGGCGCCGGGATAATGCAACATCCACACATTGATAAAACAATTTCTACCCACTTTTATCGGTTAAAATACAAAATTTATGCATGTTTTGTATTTATGTTAACATCAAGGTATAGCGTGGGTTATTAAAAGGTTTAATCCTTTCAAAAATCGGACAATTTTGTTTTTATTGAAATATCCTACTTTCATTTCAAGTTTTTCTGTTGTGTTTTTGTTTTTTCCATGCCCTCTGTCGTTGTATTAAATTGAAAAGTTGAAGTTACAAAGTTACAAGTTTACTAATAAGTATTTAAATTGAATTTATCGGTTCAAAATAGCTCAAATTGGATTAGTTTCAATGAAATACGTTGATTTACAACAATTTCTCACTTAAAAACGATAGTACACAGCCAGTGATGGCAAAAATTTTGCATAAAATGTCGCCAAAAAACAGTGCTACAAAATTGCATTTTGTGCAACTGTTTTCAGTTTGAATAAAACTTTTCAAACACTAGCTTTCCAAAATTTAGTAAATAGTATAAGTTTCGAAGTTGCAATAATACAATATCTAGAAAGTTTTGGTATTATTTCACGATTTTACTGATATAACTAATAGTATATTACAACAAAGTTGGAAAATATTGTATTTCCTTAAAGCCCAGGTTATCTAATCAAAAGAAGCACAAAGTCTGTTTTTTCTTTAAATGGAAATTACCAAGTCAAAATTTTGGTGAAAAAATTGGTAGCAGCTTGTGCCATAGCCACAATTTTGTTTGCTCCTTGTTTTTGTCCCTAGAAATTTTGTTAAAAAATTATGGTTATGTTTTTATGTTGTGATGTTGTCAAAATTTCGACTTTTATTAATCTTGTGTGCCTGTTTGCTCTTTAAAGGCGCTATAATTGAATACCTAAGGACAGACATCATTACCTAAGGTCTAAATACAGAATTCAGTGCTAATAATTTTTATAGAAACACACCGCAAGTAAGTACGATGTTGTGGACAAAAATGAGGTTCTTGCTACAAAAACTTTGAAAAAAAAAGATGTATATACAAAAAAAAAAAAAATTTAGCAAAAGATATGATGATATGCAATAAATTTTGTGTAATTTATTGAAATAAGCTCAAAGTTGATTGGTTTCCAAATTTCGGAAAACTGTTAGCGGTATCGAATTTGTTCCTTTTCTGGTAWTTTGTCCCTAAATTTTCTCAGACGATTCTTTGTGTTGACGTTTAATGACATTGTTTTCAAATTAATTCAAAAAACCGAAACTGACAACTTCCTTTATTAAAATTTCCATTAAAAAAAACAGACTTAAAATGATATGCAAACAAACTGCGTTTTTGACATTTGATGGACTTGTAACGTTGGCGACCTTACATAAATCACTTCCCAATAAAATAAATAAAAAGAAAAACGACGTATTTTGCGGCCTGTAGAAGGTTAGGAATCAATGCATATTACTATAGTGATTTTATCTACTAAAGTAGATTTACGAAAATAGTAAATAAAACAGAAAAACGAGAAAAGGTTTTTTTTAAGTAATTTGAAATTGTCGAGCTGTCGAAATAACAAAAATATGTTTATTCATTTACTCGTGCCATTATAACAATAAACATTACATTAACCCGAATGTACGATGCATCCAAAATCTAAATAAATAACTTAACCGTTGTACAATAGTTATATACAATACATTATTTGCCAGTTATTTTCCAGCACTTGAATATCCATCTAATTTATCAAGAAAATGCATTACCACGTTCAATATTTAGGGCTTAACACACCTTGTTTTAAAAGAGTCGTTAACGTAGAAGGTGCCAGGTTTCCCCTGTATCTTATATAACACCCACAAAGGGTAAAAATTGAAAATCAATAAGTATACAAATAAAACTATCAACCGTGGGTTTACGTTTCGCGTCATTCAAGACCGTAAAAAATTGCACAATTACGTTTATTAGTTAAACCTTTACTAGTACATATTACAAATAAAAAAATCTATTTGTTCAATATTATTATGTGATATAAATTCAATAAACAGAGTCCATCAGTGTTAGTTTTTTCTGTGATAATTTAAATAAAACGAGAATGTTATTCAGAATGTCATTACTACTCACAATTAAAACTCGTTAATAAATTCATTAAAATTAAAACTGATCATTTTTCAAAAAAAACTGGAACTGATTAATTTTGTTTTTTAAAAGTCACTAGTATGAAACTATTTTTTTCCTACGACCCTAACAGAAAGTAAATTTTTCCATCCTAATTTCAGAAGGCAAAGTGACCAATTAAAATTTGCCTCCCTCATGTGTCAAAATTACAATAAAAATAAATTTTACCTCCCCCATAAAACCGGAAAAACTTACAGCTAGATTTTATGGAAAAATTGAGATATCAAGAAAAATAATTGTTAGTTTTGAAGTTTTTCTTGCTTAATTATAGAAAAACTATATTACACTGAAAGGAAGAAGACACTTTTCTCCCTTGTATTAAAAATAAGTATTACCTTCATTTTTTTATATTTTTCTTAAATGGAAACCAGTTGATTTTAATAAAACATTTGGGCATTAAATTTGGATTTTTTTTTATTTTTTCAATATGTTCATAAACATACTTAAGTACATAGAAATGTGTAGTCATAAAAAAGTGATATCACTAGCTCAGACATATGACGACAAAATTTAAACTTTACTGACGACCAAATATTCCTTTTTCGAAAAAAAAAAACAAATTTACCTTTTAAGAATAATTTCTGAATACAAGATTCAATTATTTTTTTCTCAATAATTTTATAAATAAGTAACGTGTCAATTTATATGCTTATTTGAACATTTTGGTCACCTTATTTTCACTGTGACTAAATGATTACTTTTTTAACAACTGGTAATTATAGAGTGACGACTAATAACTACCTCAGTGTGAGAAACACTACCTTTACACCTTTTTACAACTCTTTTATAATCTTATAATATTATAAATCTTTTAAACTCATGTTTGACATCAACTTTTTTAATTTTAATTTTTATTAGAATTTTTGCACGACGGAAATAGAATATTCGTGAATGTTTACTTTACTTTTACTTTCAGCAAGACAATAATTTGATCTCAAATTTGATCCTTCTCAAGCTAAAATCAAACAATCAAAAAGGATTTTTCAGCGCGTTACAGTGTTGATAATTATCGTAGAAAAAATTGAATTAAAAACAATTACGTTTTGATATAAATAAAAACAATAAAATTGCGTTTAGTCCCTACTTTGAATCATATTAGTCGCAACATAAGGGAACGCCAAAACCTTCCGAATCCATAAAACCCCGAACTATTATACTTTATGATCACGACAGACGCAATAAAATCCGACGTGAAAAGTCCTTTGTGCCCGAGCCTTGAGTGGATTTCGACGTCATTAAACGATTTTTCTCCAATATGCAAACTATATCCGATCTTTTATAGGTCCTTTCCTTTCCCACCCATTCATCATGYATTTCCTAGGGCCTAGCCTGCGGTCCTTCGAGTGTCATCTCTCATTGTTACGCACGTCCAGGGAGCTATCTGCCCGAAGAGACACTCCGGGCTTTTCCAACCACGATACTTAATATCAAAATAACAATTCTGAATTTTATTTAACACTTCACACTTTGTTGTCACCTCTTCACGCACATTTCACCTYCTCCCRATTGATTATTTATAAAGCCGTTATTATACTCAGTTTCATGAGGTATAGGAAGAGCAGCAAAGATAACGACTAAAACGCTTCAGTTTTTTATTTCGCTGAAACGCTCTTCAGATCCTAGTATAAATGCTGGCTTAATTTTTTTTTAAATCAATAACGTAAAGTGCTTACGTCTGCACTATTTTTAAGACGACGAATTTTGAAAACACCTCCCAACTACTAGTAAATTCGTTTAACCAAGAACGCTTTTGAACACCCAAGCTGGAAATAGCAGAAACTTCACCGGCAGTTATAAATTCAGCTCAAACTTTACAACACTTATTTAAGTGTAATTTTGTTGCTTTGAAACTTCCAGTTTAATGAAAAACTGCAACATTTTCATGCGAAGTTCCGGTTACCACGTATCTCGTAGCACGAAAATAAAAGAAAATTGACGTGATCCTATCCATTATTTTCCATTAAAAATGCACGTTGTTAAAAGCTTGTTTTGTCAAAAACACTGAAAACACATATCTCGACGACACAGGAAGAGAAAATGATTCGAACGAAAATTACTCGAAAGGGGTATAATTTATTTAAGCTGGACCAAGTTTAGACTGTCAATTATCAGATGAAACTACAGACGGATCGATGTTGCGCATTATTTGGCTAAAATCTTGACAGAACATTTCCGGAAACACGACAAAGGAAAGGATAATAATAGAATATGAAAGAATTTTAAAACAGGATTGGCAGAAAGAGAAATAAAATACAATAAGAGGAGCCGGTTGGGAAAATAAAACGTCATTCTTAAGATGGAAATATAAACTCAATAAACCATCAACAAAAAAAATCACAAAACATATCAACAACCCACGATTTGCTTTCCACCACTCTCCAACTTAACTGATTTTTATTCACAATTTCATACTTTTTTAGCAAAATTTTGCATTTAAAAAAATTCAGACCAATTTATTTCAATAAAAATCATTTCATTATTGTTATAAACAGTTAAGATCAAATCTGACAAAATATGAGACATCAGGATTGCCAAAAAAATAAACTACAAGATAATTTATTTAAAATTAACTATATTTTGTTGTCTTAAAAAAATATTAACATTGATTTTATATAAACTGGTTTCTACAATAACAATTTTACTTGATATTTAATTAGAAATTATTGCATTTTTTAATTTACATCAAACATTTTTTTTGTTTAAGATATCACACTTGGAATAAACAGTATGTCCTCGGATTGAGTTTACAAGAGGAAAAAATAATTTATCTTAAAGGAAAAACATTTTTTGCTTAAACTGAAACAAGCAAACCTGTAATTAAAACTTCATTATTCTAACTCAGTAGAAAGAGTTCATTTTTCTCTTAATTTTGGACATTTTTTCTGCGTTTAAGGCCTATCACATTGGCGATTTTATTATTTTGACAATAAAGTCACCTTGACAAATAAGTTTACCCAAGTTAAATAACAGAAATGTTTCTGAAAAACATAATTTCAATAAATGGCAACTCAAAGAAACAGCTTTAAGATAAGAAAAAAAAGTCATTTTTCATAAGAACTATCATTATATAGTTGTCAAATAAATAATACCGCCAATGTGATAGGACTTATAAAGCAGAGAAAAATTATGCCAAGTCGAAAATCAAGAAAAAAATCAACTTTTCTTTTCACTGAATCAGAACAATGAAGTTTTAAGTACAGATTTGCTCGTTTTAGGTGAAGCAAAAAATGTTTTCCTTTTGCAGTTTTAGCGTAAAAACAAAGATAAAAAAATGTCCTCTTGTAAACTCAATCCGTGGACATATTAGAGGTGACTGATAAAAAACTTATTTTTTTGAGTTTTAATAACTATTAACTACCACATCCTAAAATGAACAAACCTTTTTATTGTTTACAATAGGTTATAAGTTATTAAATTTCATGTTTAAATAAAATAAACCGTTGAAAACGTTTACTGTTGTAGTATTATTGTTAGTGTTGATTTCTTAATTTTTATTTTTTTTTATTACGTATTGTTTTTGAAATAAAAAAGAATAAAACAATATACAAAGTCACTAAAAATGTGTTGTTTATTTCAGTCAGATGAAATATAAGCAATATTTTTCGTCAGTCACTCTGTTTAATCAGAGTATAAATAAATTACTTATTCGCCTCATGTCTTACCTTATTTCTAAAAATACTTGAATAAATTAATAACAAACAAAAACTATTATACAAACGCCTACGAAACTGTTGACTGACGTCACAAAATTTAATCTTTTGGTGAAGGAGTCGAGACGGGTTCACTTTGTGCATAAGACGTGGATACAGTTTCAGACACCCACTGACAAACAATTAATTCTAGTGAAGAAAATTATTATTTTTAGAACCTATCTTCACAATATTGAAATTTCAATTAAACCATTTATTTCAGTTAATTAATTATACATATTAATTCATCTATCTCGAAATCAAAATAAAACGATTTTAGTATTTTTTTACTAATAAATTTAATAGTTATGTATTTCTTGTTAGAATTCCAATAGCGTTTTGTCGCCACTTGTAATCTAAAACCGCTAAAATTTGACAGATGTAATTAATTTTAAAAGCGCAGTCCTCGTGCCGTTCGATTTTCTTATTAAGAACTCAAGGATGATTTCACACGAAAGAGATTCCTCGTCAAGAATATAAAGTGGGTGAAATTTCTTCAAAGTTTAGTCACCGTAACAGTTTAATATCATAAGTAAATTGCTATTTGTTGGGATCGGCTCCTGCTATAATTAAATAGATTAAAACTTGATTGAATTCATTTCTAATCGATCTGGTTTTTCCCAAATAAACGCGTAATAAGCACACCTGATAATATACTAGACTTGTTTTATTATATAAAATAATCAGCTACTCTAAATTTGATTGATTAGTAGAATTGTTTATCAATAATGTATAATTTTTTAACAAAAGGATAAATAAAGTTCAAACATTAAAAATGTTATTACTATTAGCAATCGATAATAATTTTCAATCATTATCTCGTCACGAAACTTACACAATTTGATGATTTAGTATATACACAAGAAAGCAAACATGTAGTATTTGTTCAAACCTAATGTTGCAAATCACGACTCTACTCATAATCCAAGCTAATCTATTCATTTCCAAATTATCGAAACATGAACGGTTCAATAATTACATGAACGAAAACACATCAATCAATAAAGCTTATGGGTTTACCTTTGATGAAAAATAGCATTAGCTACCAAAACGAATTAGATACAAGTTTAGGTTATACAGGGTATCCCAAATAAAAATTGCGTCCACGTTTAGAAAAAATGCTAAAACACGTCAATTAAAAAAATTGCAAGAGGCGTCTAGTGACACATTATTTTGAGGGTATTTTGAGCACTATATTAATTAAATTGAATTGTTTTTCATAACCACAAACAGAAACAATCTTCTCATAGTAATCTCAGAAAAGATCATTCACAATTGAAAAAAACATGGTTGCATAAACAATAAAAACAAATTCAAAATTTCTTGCTAACAAAACATTTTGAAACTTTGATAAAATTTGGTCCACCTCTAAGTTAAAATTGACCTGCGTCAGCATTTTTTCCAAACTTGGACAAAATCAAGGATTTTAAGAGATACAAATTTTAGTTAGGACAGTCTGTAAGTACCTATACCAAAAAATTAATCTCTTACTATTTATTTTTGCTAATTTGACTTTTCTATGACATTCAAAAATTGCAAAGTGGGCGGAGAAGAAACATTCACATGACCTAAAAGTGTTAAAATTATCAAAAACGTGTAAATGAAAAATATTTGCGACTACATTACCTTCTACTACTAAAGTAACATTTGTGGCTGACATTTGATACTCTTTAAATTTCAATTCAAATTAATATAAAATCATGACCTTGAATATTGTTATGTCAAATATTTATCAAGCAAAAACCACACTCGGTCGCAATGTTACAATTAACCAAAAAAAAAGTACTCAATTCTATTGCCCACTCAAACAATTATCCTTGATCACCCGGCATTTAGGTGCATAATATTAAACAAATATTATTAGAACTGAAGCAATGTGTAAACTAATATATTTTTTTAAACTATTTTTTAACATCCTACTTTTAACGAGTAAAGAGACAAAAGATTTGATTTATTTTTTCATATTTTTTGTCTCTGATTTTCAATATTGCAATATTGCTTTGATTATATTTTAGATAGAACACATGATATTGAGTTTTTCTTCAGTTTTTTCTAGGACATTTAAATTGAAGAAAAAAATTTTAGAACATAAACTTTAATAAAAGATTATTTAGCATTAAACTTTTTTATACTTTTTATAAAGTTAATAATGCAAAAAATTATTATAATTTGGGGTTGTTCCAAATAATTTTGTACTTTCATTTTTGAAAAAACAACATTATAGGAGTAATTCATTGATATTTCAGAACCATAAAAGTCATCAAATCACTTTTATATATTGTTTTGACATTTATTTGTCATTCAAAATATGAATATAATTAAATTTAAATAAACAGTAACTTCTAAATAAGATTAGGCCACTATGCAAAAATAATAATCTTTGTTAAAATTAATTTTTGAATTAGATAAAATAATGATCTGTTTCATTTCTGAAATTTTGTTTTTTTGTTCATCTATAAGAAAAATACATATTAAGTAAAAAAATCGTAATTATTTTTTAATACCTGAAGTAAACTTACAATTTATTAAGCATCTTTCACCTACAAAAACATTTTCGCAACAATAATAACAAAGAAAATCGACCAAATCGCTTACATCTCGTTCATTTCTCCAAAAATACTTTCGTGTAACGTAAACATAATAATCCCTTGTGAAGCATCAATATCACTTTATCTTGCATCACGTTAGGCGGCTGAAATGTGTTATTTTTAGTTCTTTTATTAAATCTTTAGTCCATATAGGAAGTATTGACAGATAAACCACCAATCCGAAGCTTTATAAGTTATGGATACTTCAAAAATATAGAGCCACTTTGTTAGTTGTAAACATAATCCGTAATTCAATTCGTAATATTTTACTGATTATTTTTACTAAAAACAAATAGAAGCTTTCAATTTCAGTCATCATCGCAAAAGAACTACTTGTTGAATTACTGTAGTGACAAACTTTATCACCCAACATTCAATAAAAATATGTCGTTTATGTCGAAACAGCATTGTTACTGTTAAGCTAATTTTGCAGATTATCCGGAAGAGAATAAAAAAAGAGCTTTTTAACATAAACTTTTTATGGGCATAATTATCATCAAACTCCCGGGGTCAGTGTAGCTTTTTGTCGCCTGATAGAAATTAGCTCCATTAACTGATTTGGCTCGTAATGGCTTTCATCTGGAATTTGTTTTTTTATTAAGAGTTCGGACAACGGACTGCATTATTAGATGTCACATAAAAAACATAAAAAAATTAAAAGAATGAATTTTTTAAAGCAGTTATAAGCAGTAATTGACCATGATAATCATTACTCAGCGTTCCTATATCAAGCGATGATTCTTCCCTAAGCTCATTATTTAATGGGTTTCTGGCAAGGGAACGACAGCGTCGGGATGCCGGTGCCATCTTGTGGAAACACTTTAATCTTATATTCACTCCTGTTCACTAATTGAGAATTAAATTTTCTTAGACATTCAGATTTAGCAGATAGTAAATTTTAACAATTGTCAAAATAGATAAGCTCGCCAAATGCTGTAAACTTTGTTAAAAGTTTGTAACTACAATTATAATTTTGAGGAACAAGGCTTTCCTTCAGGCGCTTTGTTAACAACACACCTCACTTCTGCATAATCGCTTATTCTAAAATTTCACCACCAATTTTAAAAACTCAACATTTTTTAAGATGTAGGTAAATCAAGCAAAACATATCGAATCTCATTTTTTTACAAAAAATAATACTTCTAGGTACAGGGTGTTATTTAAATAAACAAAAAAAAAGAAAATGCCAAGTAAAATAACATACCAGGAACATTAAAAAAATGTTAAAAAAATTTGACATTTTACATTTGTTTTTTGACATTTGACATTTTTTATGTCTATTTAATGATACTGATAAATGATAATTTTGTATATGTTTCTTCATAATTATTCACCAAAGGTACAAAAAGCTCAAATAACGTTAAACATAGTTACAATTCAGGATACAGCTTATTTATTTCCACTGTAACAAAAGGGCATGTAGAATTATTTTTACAACAGAAACAAATAGAGTCAAAGTTATTATTCAATAAGTCCACCAATTTTAAAAAAAGTCTTCTTCCATTCAAATTTTGTAATAAGATTAAAAAT
>NW_025400975.1:5721777-5742719 GCF_015345945.1 Tribolium madens
AAAACGAGTTTAGGAAACTTGACAAAAAGCAAAAATAATGTAATTTCCTGTGATTTTTCGATGAATTTTTGACAAAATTTTGTAAAACAAGTAAGTTTAAAAAAATATTTTTGAATTCAAAAAATGTACTTCAACACGCTCTAAAAGTATAAAAATAATGATTCTTGAACAAAATTGTAAAGTTAAATAAATAATTCTCTAGCCATTTTATGAAAAATTTAAAAATAGAGAAAGTTTTTCGTTCAAAAAAATGCTTAAACGATTATAAAAGCTAAAAATACCACAATTTTTGACTTTTATCAATTCAGAATACAGCTTATTTGTTTCCACTTCTAACAGTCTGTAGCAAAAGAGCATGTAAAATTATTTTTACAACAGAAACAAAAAGAGTCAAAGTTATTATTCTATAAGTTCATCAATTTTAAAAAAAGACTTCTTCCATTCAAATTTTGTAATAAAAATTAAAAATTAAATAAACTAGGAAAAAAATTGAAAATAAAGATAATTACACAAACTTAACATTTATGCAAAATACAGAGTGATTCTTAAATAAACCGACAAAATTTTATTACAGCTTCCCAAGGATAAATGAAGACAAACTGTACCCTTTTTACGTTTATATCTTTTAGGGGCATAACCCCCTTGATCCGTGCCGCTTACGGCGTTTATGAATTGTTGCAATGTTCAAGTCATCGCCGTCTCCATAGAAATAATCCTTTTCTCGCCTGGGCATTTTTTGAGTTCAACTGATTCCCCGTTGGCGCTTTAATCTGGGGAAAATTTTTGACAAATCCAGTTTTTTAGCTTAAAGGGTGCAACCTCATAATATCAATTCTCTCTGGCGTATCTTGTTTTGTTGTATCCTTCCTTCCCAGCTTTTATTAATTGCGTTATTTTTCGTTAATAATTAAAACTCATTCAGTTTTTCCTTAGTAACCCCCGTAACTAAGWAAAAATCGGAATCACTGCTCCAATGCATTTTTTACGAAATGCCCAGGCGGGATATTGATACATTTGATTAAGGAGGCGGTGGTTCAAGTACATTATCAACAAATTAATTCCATGGTTTCCACTACCTGTGCTAATACTATTTACGAAAACATCAGTGGCGTACGCTTTACCTCAAAAATAACTTTAATATAATTTATTTGGAGAACGGTTAAACAAAGAATTTTTTTAATATTTCTTCCAGTATGTACTCATTTAATACTACCAAGGATAAAATTTTGTCGGTCTATTTAAGAATCACCCTGTATAGTAAAAAAAGCGATTTTTTAGAGTAAAATGTAGCCCTGTTTTGCAAGAACGCTTCAACGCTTCAACGTTTAAAAAAGTCAAGAATTTTGTCATTTTTTATAGAAAAGAGTGTTTTTTAAGAAGTTTTTAGGTAAAAAATTTTATTTTCTTCCAAAAGAGAACTTTTTAGCTAAAAAAACGTTATGTTTAAGAAGCTTGACAAAATGCAACAATAATGTGATTTCCGGTGATTTTCGATAAATTTTTGTTTTTTAAATAAATCGAAGAAAGAAAAAATTGAATAAAAAAAGATAATAGAGTATTAATAGTACGAAATTAGGCAAATTTAACATTTAAGCAAAATCTCTTAAAAAAAAATCGTAAAAAAGTGACTTTTTAAGTGAAAAATTTAGTCCGTTCAAACAAAAAAGTATTTCAAAGTTTAAAAAAGTTAAAAATCTGTGATTTTTGAGAAAAATAGTATCTATTTACGTTTTTAGCTAAAAAAAAGTTTAAAAAAAATATTTTTGAATTCAAAAAATGTACTTCAACACGCTCTAAAATTACAAAAATAATGATTCTTGAACAAAATTGTAAAGTTTCTGTTAGAAAATATCATAAGTTTTGT
Source organism: Tribolium madens (assembly GCF_015345945.1). Taxonomy (NCBI): domain Eukaryota; kingdom Metazoa; phylum Arthropoda; class Insecta; order Coleoptera; family Tenebrionidae; genus Tribolium; species Tribolium madens. The sequence goes on from NW_025400975.1 coordinate 5,723,642, forward strand.
TGTTTTTGATTCAAATAAATAATTTTCAAGTTTTTCGTTTTTCGTTCAAAAAAATACTTAAACGATTATACGAGTAAAAGCTAAAAATAACACAATTTTTGACTTTTATCAATTTATGATACAGCTTATTTGTTTCCACTTCTAGTMTGTGGCAAAAGAGCATGTAAAAATGTAAAACAACTAGAGTCAAAGTTATTATTCTCTAARTTCARCAATTTTAAGAAAAGACTTCTTCCATTCAAATTTTATAATAAGATTAAAACACTTCAAACAAAACTATTTTTCTGTTCGCATTCAGCACATTCTGCAACAAGTTAAAAAATCGATCTGCATAGTTGACATTGTTTCAGGCCGGACATCGCCGGATTGCGCACAATGCCAGCCCCTCGACCAACTCCAGCTTTGGAGGATTTAGAAGCGGCCCCGAGGCGGCAAGCATCGGTGGACGCGGAGGCCATTCGAATCGTCATCCACGACGTGGATTCGGGCTCGACGGCCGCCGCCCAGAGACGAGTTATCCTCAGGAGAGACCCCACCGACAAGGCACACAGAAGTAGGTCCACGTCCTGAATGTTAATTTGCAATCGTTAAACGAATTCGGTTTTTTTTTTAACTCGAAACGTACTTCACGAGTTGGTAACGTTTGTTGAGTCCCTCGTCGCTGGAGGCAGAATACTAATAACCGATTTTGAGCAATAATTCGAATCTATAAAGGCATGTCCCGCAATTATCATGACCACATTAGTGCAATATCAGAGCAGATATTCCTCGATGAGAATTCTTGAGTTATGGAATTCCATTTCATACTTTATGCAGATCCTGCTCTACTTACTAACTGCGGATTCCATATTTATATCGGTGGTATTTCAAAACTACTTCCATCTTAAAATAAAATAAGTTTTTTGTTATCAAAAGTATATAACCGAAATTGCCAAAAAACAATGATTTTTAATAGATTATATTAAATAAGTAGTGTCATTTTTATGCATAATTTGAGGAAATAAAATTACATACCTAACAAACAATTTTACCAAAATTGAAAAATCTGCGTAGGAAGTAACAATATTCCACCTTATTGGACAACTGAATTTTTCTTACATAAACAAATTGTTTGCACAATAATGTAATATAAAAAATGTAATAATAAACATTCTCTAGCGTAATTAAATTTTTCTTTTACACACTTTCATAAAAATCCTATTAAATTTTTATTAAATCTGTTTTTTATTTTGTACGTTTCATGCGACAAGAAGCTAATAATAAATTGTAAAATTGCACTTTTAAAATTCGATTTTGCTAATATTTTATAGTCAATGAAAAATGCATATTTCAACTCTCAACATTTTTTAAGATGTAAATTAAGCAAAACACTTTCGAATCTCATTTTTTTACAAAAAATGATACATAAAGGTACAGGGTGTTCTGTAAATAGGCCAAAAAAAAAGAAAATGCCGAGTAAGGTGGGATACCAGAAACATTAGAAATGTTTAAAAAAATTCTATTTGTCAAAAAATGTCGATATTTATTTTTTTTACATTTGACATTTTTTATGTCTATTTAATGATACTGATGATTTTGTATAGGAGAGTGGTGTTTCTTCATAATTATTCAGTAAAGGTACAAAAACATTGTCAATAAAAAGCTACAAATAACGTTAAACTTAGTTACAATTCAGGATACAGCTTTTTTGTTTCGACTTCTATACAGTCTATAGCAAAAAAGAATGTAAAATTATTTTTACAACAAAAACAAATACTCAAAGTGCAAAATTTAAACCTTCATAACTTCGAAATTTTTATAGATAGAATTTTTTAACATTTCTGGTATTTCTTTTTATTTTTGGTCTGTTTACAAAAAAAAATGTGTGGTTTTAAAAAACCACGATGCAAGTGAAACTTTAATTATTTTATTTATTCAATCAATTCAATTCAAATGTTAAAATTACTTTTTTCTTCATGTTAAAATGAAATTTTATCGTCTAGATGATAAAAAATACATCCATTGTTGTATGTCTGCGGTTGTTAGTTGTTAACAAGCTTTGACAAAGATTTCATTGTTAAATTTTACATTGACATTTATAAATATCGACCAAATTAACTACAAAATTAGTGAGGATTGAATAAAATTTTATATTGTACACAACGATATAATTTTCATTATCTTTTCGAGCATATTAGCTAAATTGCTCTCAATGATAAAATTGAATTTTATCTTGTATAATAAATAACTATTATTTTATCTTATTTTCTTTTCTTTTCTTTTCTTTTCTTTTCTTTTCTTTTCTTTTCTTTTCTTTTCTTTTCTTTTCTTTTCTTTTCTTTTCTTTTCTTTTATTTTATTTTATTTTACTTTATTTTATTTTATTTTTCACTTTACCCCTATTCCGCGGCCGGCTGGAATGCGACACGCGATAAATGGACGAAAATTTTTGAGGCGGTGTAATAAAAGTTTCACTTTAAAAATCATTTATTTATTTGATTAATTTTGAATAGTAGTTTAGACATATTGCAACGTTTATATTTATTTCTTATAAATATTCTAATTACAATTTAACAATTTTTGTATTTTGAGGGCCAAACTCAAATAGCTTTAATCCCAAGGGAAATGTAAGCTCACCTCTCATGAGCAGTTAATCCCTCCTTTAAGCTTAATTTGTACCACATTTTTGATCGTCTGATAAATTACACAAATTACAGCAAAACAAAATAGCTAACAAAAACTGTCAACTTAATTACTTAATAATTATAAAAAATAAATATTATTAGCAACGTCGCAAAAATGACCACTTTTATGACTAAATGTCACAAGTAAAAGTTTTACGTTTCAGTAAAGAAGTAAAAATTCAATTTTTTGTCTAAATGGTTTTACTTTTACCATGACATTTAGCAATGTTGGCTCTTTTTTGCCTCTTTCACTACTTCAGCAACATTGTAACTCATCAACATTCGACATTTTGCACTACTAACTACACTAGTCATGCTCAGCTAAAATAAACGTTAAGCTTGGCCACATAAACTTTCACTTTTAATAATTCCTAATAATATAATATACTTTTATTGTAAGCTTCCTAATGATGTGAACTTGTGTTTAGAAACACGTACACTGGTACAGACAGTATTGAGAAGGTTGTATATATTTGGAATAATTTAATTTTAGCATCCCCTTGATGTTGGAGAGTGCCAAATTGCCAAATTTAATTAAAATTTATATTGTACTCTTTGAATTTTATCAACATCATTCTAAAGAAACTAAATCAAATCTACTCACGATTTTATTTCTCTAAGGTAAGAAATCTAATGAAGTAATATAGGTTGGTTCTGATGAATACCACTGAAATCCAATATAATTAAGTGTTCGTAGTGGGTGATTATCGATCTGAGATCTGAGACAGTTAATTTATGAGCCGAGAACATACAATTGACCTGTTGCCAACTACCAACGAAGATAGAAACCAGTAAATGAACAGTTTAACAGTCTATAAATTTGTTTGAGAGTGATGATCTTAGGTGCTAAATGTGTAGATCTATAAAATAATGTAAGCTTGTGTGCAAATATAGGCACCCTGTATATTTTGTAAATTTTGAAAATTTTACATTAAAAAAATTCGACTTTATGTTATACATTTTTTTCCACTAAACATTGATTTGATCTAAATTGATAAAAATCAAGTAAAAATATGTTTCTGTCAAATAAACGATTACAAAACATAACATAAATGTGGTGAAGAAAACCACATATCGTGACTTAGTGTTTGTGACAGCACCCTAACCTGTTGAGCTCATGGGGCGTTTAAAAGCCTTGAACGCCGCCTACAACCGCCCTAGTAATTTAAGCGATTACACAAGATTTGCTTACTGATAACGTCATATTAAGACATTCTGCTTCCTAACTCCTGGCCCTTACGCTAAATGTCTTCGCTAAATTAGGTTTATTTATAACTAGTGAAGTAATAGACATACTTTAGCCGTCCGGTTTAATCGAAAACTAAAGACTATCCTTTAATGTAAACATTTGACAATTTACCAAACTTAAAGAAAACATTAACCTACTTTAAATTCGAAGCAGGTGCTATCAACCAACAACGTAAACTTGAATCTAAAGCAATCGATTAATCTGTTTTTAACATAAAAATCACTTCTATTTATTGTCTTCTAAGCTTAAAAGTAAACTTATAAAAGACTAATCATGAAAGAAATTTTTTGTGATAAAAATCTGAAAAAATGTCTCCGACAAACCAAGATCTCATTACCACAAGGAAGATAAAAATCTTAAACACGATTTTGTAACACTGCTATATTTTCAATCTTTTCTGCACTAAAACTACAATTCTTTCAAAGTGGATTTGCAGGAAATTCAGCTCAATTTCAAGAATAGTCGATACTATTTAGATAAAGACAGAATTCAAGCGATACATTTATTTGTGTCATTCGCCAAATGCACTGTTGTAATCTCGGAGAAAATGGCTGTTAATTGTTCGAATAAATAGCTGGATTTCATTGAAGTCAAATGGATTTTCATAAAACAGTTTGAAATTTTAATTAGTAAAGAATGTTTGCTGCGAGCTGTGTGTAACTGAAATTCGCAGACTAGTTTTTGTAGTAATAAATTAAATTTTTTTATGCTTAAAATTTTTAAAAATAAAGACAAAGAACTTGAATTTATCTGTTTTAAATGGTGGAATCACTTGCATACTTAATACTAAAATCTCTTATTCTTGTCAAATCCAATGCTAGAAAAACGGTTTTTAAAAGCTATATCTAAAATAACATTTACCGATGTGTTTTAAAATATAATATTAATATTCCTAAGATTAAATAACTTTAAGATTTTAACTTGCTTAAAAAAAAAACAATAAAAATGGTGGATGCGCCGGGATAAAATAAAACTACTACTAATAAACATAGGATTATTTTAAACAATATTCATACATTTACACACTAATTCATAATAAACCAATCATAAAAACTCATAATGCATGGATTAAAGTCTTCTATTCCAGAAAAGTTGAAATTAAATTTCATTTCAATAGATTATAAGCACTCTTGACCTTAAAATTTCTCTAATATAGTCGTTGAAAAGTGCTTATAATTAATTAAATTTTTAATAAGTCTTTTAAATCTTGAATATTAAATTAAAATCAAATTTTGTCAACACAAAAAATCGTCTAAGGAACACCAAAAAAAGGACAAATTCGGTGCCGCTATCAGTTTTTAGAAATTTGGAAACAAATAGTTCGCAAGAACTAGAAAAAAAACCCGTTGAAATGTAGACGCAGTTTGTAACGCAGGTTTTCTTAACATTCTCAATTTTTAGCAAGAAATTGACAAGAATACAAAATAAACATGAATGAGAAAGAACCTCGAAAAGAAGGCAAATAAATTAGTGTCCAGTGCATCGTTTTTGAGGAACGAGTTGAAAAAGTAACAGTTTTGAAACTAGAGCTGAAAAAGAATTTATAAAATGCATTAATCTTGAGCTCATTTCAATAAATTACACAAAATTTATTGCTAATCATAATAATACCTACTTGTATCTTTTGCTAAATAACTTTTTTCTGTATATACATCCTTTTTCTTCAAAATTTTTGTAGCAAGAACCTCATTTTTGTCCACAACATTGTAAATAGTTACTTGCGGTGTGTTTCTATCAAAATTTTTAGCACTGAATTTTGTCTTCAGACCTTAGGTAATGATGTCTGTTTTCAGGTATTCAATTATAGCGATTTCAAAGAGTAAACAGGCACACATGATTCATAAAAATCCAAATTTTGACAACATCACAACATAAAAACATAAAAATAATTTTTTAACAAAATTTCTAGAGACAAAAACAAAGAGCAAATAAAATTTGTGTCTAGTGAAACAAGCTGCTACCAATTTTTTCACCGAAATTTTGACTTGGTAATTTCCATTTTTAAATAAAAAACAGACTTTATATATTTTTCAATTGTTGTGTACTAAACAGACAAAAAAAACTAATTTCTGTAATACCAACAAAATTTAAAATTTTAATCAACATAACTTTTTAACAAAATTTCTAGATAGTAAAAAATGTTCCCAATTTTCCAATTATTTTAAAGAAAAAAAACAGGCTTTGCGTTTTTTTATTTGGTACAAACCGCAAAATTTTAGTTTAGATTTAATTTTAATATTTTAATTGTTATGTACTAGACAGACAAAAAAACTAATTTCTGTAATACCAACAAAAACTCAAAAATTTAAAATTTTAATCAACATAACTTTTTAACAAAATTTCTAGATAGTAAAAAATGCTCCCAATTTTCCCATTAAAATTTTAAAGAAAAAAACTGGCTTCGTATTTTTTTATTTGGTACAAACCGCAAAATTTTAGTTTAGATTTAATTTTAATATTTTAATTGTTGTGTACTAGACAGACAAAAAAAACTAATTTCTGTAATACCAACAAAAACTCAAAAATTTAAAATTTCAATCAACATACCTTTTAACAAAATTTCTAGATATTAAAACAATGTTGTTAATAATCCGGAATCCGCATTACAAAATTCATGTTGGTAAGCTTGAAGCAATGCAGTTAAAAAATTTTAAATATATAAAATGGTTGCTGCCTTATTATGTGCAAGATGATTACAATATATCATTAAATTATTTGTCTCTTTCTACACTTGAAATTAGAAGAAGATATCAGGCTTTATGTTTTGTTTATAAACTTTTAAATAATTTGATAAATGATACTTCAATACTAAATTTAATTAATTTTCAAGTTCCACAGTATAATAGCAGATCAAACCAACTATTCAAAATTTCGTTTGCTCATAATAATTATCTATTTAATTCTCCTCTAAATGATTTTTTAAGAATTTGTAACATGTACAGTGTCAAGTTAGAGTTTTTTAATTTTAAATCCTTCAATAGCTTTAAGCGTTTTCTGAAATTTTCTTTGAATTAGTCATTTAGTATTCTTTAATTATGTTTATATGTTGCTTGTTTTCTATTATAATTTTATTATTACTTAATGTAAAGGATATTACCGTTAAATAAAGTTATTATTATTATTACCAACAAAATCTCAAAAATTTAAAATTTTAATCAACAAAACTTTTTAACAAAATTTCTAGATAATAAAAAATGCTCCCAATTTTCCCATTACAATTTTAAGGAAAAAAACAGGGTTTGTATTTTTTTATTTGATAAAAACCGCAAAATTTTAGAGTTTAGATGTAATTTTAATATTTTAATTGTTGTGTACTAGACAGACAAAAAAAAACTAATTTCTGTAATACCAACAAAAACTCAAAAATTTAAAATTTTAATCAACATAACTTTTTAACAAAATTTCTAGATAGTAAAAAAATGTCCTAATTTTCCCATTAAAATTTTAAAGAAAAAAACAGGCTTTGTATTTTTTTATTTGGTACAAACAGCAAAATTTTAGAGCTTAGATTTAATTTTAATATTTTAATTGTTGTGTACCGGGTGGGGCATCCGTTACGCCCAAAAAGAAAATCCCCACTTCTAATTCTAATTAAATTCTAATTAAATAAAATTGTTGAATTTTTTCACACTTACCTGGGCATTAGTAAGGTATATTCTCTAATTTTTTGGTAATTTTTCATTCACAAACAAAGCCAAAAAAAAATCAAAAGTAATGTTCTCCCACAAAATTTAATTATAATTTTTATACTGACCTACGCAGATTCTCTTCCTATGTACAATTGTTTACAAAATCAAAAAAAAAAACAATTAGATTTTGAATTAAACGCAATTTTCCATCTTAACTTTGAAAATCATTTTTATTTATGACCTGCTACTTGTAAATTTAGGTGACAATGGGGAACTGCAGCAATTGGGGTAAGATTACAAGGTTTACAACAAAAAGACCCTTCAAAGCTGTCGGCTACAAATAAATGATTCTTTTGTTGGCAAATTATACCATTTTGTTATAAATCACGAGTCTGGTTTGTGTTTAAATAAAAAAAGCGATTATTTGGCTAACCAAGTCAAAATTTGAAATTGTGATATCAAAGTTTGATGCGCTAATAGGTACAGATTCATTTAGTGTAAAAACTTTATAGGTAAATTAACAGAAAGTATTCATAAAACACACAAAACTGTTACGAACTGATTTATTATCCAAAAAAATTAGAAAAATTCTCAAATTGTACCCTATTAATAATTAGTTAGGTATATGAAATATCGCCAGTTTTAATTAATTTGAAGTCGCGATTTATCAAATGCGCGTTAACGATGACCCACCCGGTACTAGACAGACAAAAAAAACTAATTTCTGTAATACCAACAAAAACTTAAAAATTTAAAATTCTAATCAACATAACTTTTTAACAAAATTTCTAGATAGTAAAAAAATGTCCCAATTTTCCCATTAAAATTTTAAAGAAAAAAACAGGCTTTGTATTTTCTTATTTGGTACAAACCACAAAATTTTAGAGTTTAGATTTAATTTCTTTGTTCAGCTCGAGGCTTCGGGATGCGCGTCGTGGGCGGCAAGACAGCACCCGATGGCCGTCTTTTTGCGTACATCGTCTGGACCGTCCCCGGTGGTCCTGCTGAAAAAGGAGGTCTGCAGCAGGGCGATAAAGTGCTTGAATGGGGAGGCGTCTCTCTCATCGACCGCTCGTTTGAGGAAGTGTGTTCTATAATGGACCGCACAGGTGACGTGGTTGAGCTTTTGGTCGAACATGCGACCGACTTGAGAATGTGCGACCTTTTGGATGACCCCATTCCCAACGTAAACCGGAAACCGTCAGATGCCACGGTAACGGCGCTCCACGTCGGTGAGTGAACCCTCTGTGTGATGAGAATGTTTATTTTACTATCCAGTCAAACACCGCAATTGAAAATAAAGGTACCTAACTACGACCTTAAAAAAACAAACGCTTTTAAAACTTTTCCAACTATTCTGACGTCGAACTCCAATTTATTTAAATGATAAGGTGCTTTCAGAAAGACTTTTTTAATAGTTAGAATACTATGTCTTTGAGTTAAATGCTTTCGATAAATTTTAAAATGAAATAATATTGCTAGTGAAATATAACTCATAAATTTTATCTTAGAAATGGCTGCAGTAACTTCTGACCGGATTTATAGTTGACCTATTTTATAGAGTAAGATTACAAGTTATAACCCAATTTGTCATGTGCAGGTGTATAAATTATAAGTACTCGTACATATAGGGTTATTCATAAATATGAAGCAATATTTGAACCTCAAAAATGACCTATAAAATGATGTTAATTTAAATAATAACTCGTGTCCGATCTCTATTGATAAGAATATTACAGCCCTCGGAATGTGGGTATGGAATTTTTTTTTTTTTTGAAATAATTTTGGAACCATTTGACCAAATATTATAAAATTAAGAATAGTTACTTGTGAGAACATACCCTTTAGGCTAGTAATTATGAAAACCGGATACATCTACTCATTTTCCAGTTCCAGCAATTACATGTCGTATTTTCTGTGTTTTTTCGTTTTATTGGCTGGTTAACATTAATGTTTTTTTGATCACAACAATAGAGTAGTCAATTTTGAATAAAAAACTCAAAACCTTTAATACCCATAAAATGGACCGTTTTAAAGATATTTTAAATTAACATCACTTAACTCATTTTTGAGGTTCAAATATTGCTTCATATTTATGAATAACCCTGTATAATTATGTAACTGTAACCATACACGTACTTTCTACAAAATACGATATGTAACCCTTTTCATTGAAAAAATTTGTATGCGATTTCTCAAGCTAAAACGCTGTGTCTGCGTTTTAATTAATGTTTTACTGGACCGAAAAATGACTTATTTAAACAGCCCTCCCGAATGACTTGCTCTCCACACATACAGGGTGTTTCACACAACTTTACGAAGCTTACGCCTAATGTACGCACCCAAATATACAAAAGTCACAAGACACTGGATACAAAAAATACACATTTAATTATTTAATTTTTCGAAACCCATGACAGTAGTTGCCAAACTAATCACTATTTCATTAATAGTCATAAACTGCAGTTTTTCAAAAACAATTATCATTTGTTTTATCAAGAGATGGCATGAATATAATTATAGTTTCTATCTTAATCACTAACTAACAAAAAACGTTGTAATTTTTTAAAGGGTGAACAAACTGGAGCAGATTATCCAATTTTTTTAAATTTGTAATCGAGTTTTTATCGGAATATGTATTATTATTGATTGCATCTTACAGGCGCAGGCCTCGTAAAATTATGTGAAACACCCTGTATTATTTAATTTAAAAATACCGTTTTTAAAAGGCAATTTAAGACGTAGGTGTAAAAATCTCTAAAACATAACAAAAATCTTATAGTGTTTTTTCATTACTTTAATTGTTCCAAATACTACTTATCTCTAAAAATAAAAAAAGTAAATACAATTTCAAGCAGTTTTCAGTACAAGAGCCATTAATTAATAATAGTACAGCTAAAGGATGTCTCAACTGGAGAGGTAATTTTAATTTTTCAAAAAAAAACTCATTTTTTTTAATTAAAGATTATATTTTAATTTCAAAATAAAGTTCGAACATTATTGCTATTAAACATAAAATACAATAAGTTATTGTATTTCATGTTTATTGTCAATAATTTTCAAATATTCGCCTCTGCTTCTTTGGCAGGAAAGAATTCTTTTACGAAAGCAAAGGTACAATTTTCACATAAAGAACAAAAGATGAAAAAAAAAAACAAAAAAAGACGAAATATCCTAATCATTTTGGAAAGGTGTGGCGTTCAGCACACTTCGCGTTTTACTTTCGCAATTTTTTTAAAAAAAGCTTCAAGAATTACGTGTTAATTAGTTCAAGTAATTTAGTTCCAAGTAAAATTTTAATTCTTGTTGTTATAATATTATTACATTATTATACAGGGTGAATATAAAGTATGGAACCAAGCGGTTTTATTTTTAATCATTTGCCTCCAGAAAATAATAATTAATATAGATTAAAGTAATATAAAAAATATGATCGTATTTTCAGAACGAAATTTTGTTTTGTTTTTGAGTTATGCCATTTTTTTTGTCAAAATTGCAATTTAYGTGAAAAATTTTTTTTGAAAACATTAAATATAAAGCAGATAGTTCTAATCCTTAGAGTATAACTTTTATGAGAAAAATGATTTTATAGTGGGTTGCCATTTAAAAAAATATTTTTTTTTGTAGAACTCAAAAACAAAAGGAAATTTCGAAAAATTTTATTCTTGTTAAATCATCACATTTTTATAGTACTTTATCACTCATCAATTAGTTTTTTCAAAAAATATATAGTTTAAGGAAAAAACGTTTGGTTCCATACTTTTTATTCACCTGGTATAATACTGCTATAATATTTTTTAATGTAATTTAGATTTATGCTAATGATGGCAGTTTTTTACAATTGTTCTACATTTTTTTTACAATTGTTTTTTACTTTGTTACCTTCAACTCAATTCTAAAAAAAATGACCATTTTAAATTTAACTCAAAACAGAGTTTTGGCAGATATAAAATAACAACTAAAGGATCGATTAAAAGTTTTTGCTTATATTGTTATGTAAATTTATATTTTTATTATCACATTATAAAAAAATTGTTTTTCAAATCTATTTGAGTTATTTCTACTTAAAAAATGAAGTACAATCGACCGTTTCTAAGGAATTTTGTAGATACTGTGTTTTACACTGGAAAAAGGACTGCGCTGTACGTAGTTTGTTTTTGAAAAAACAATTTTGTTTATTAATTTTAAACAAATAATTACTAATGAGTAGGTATTTACATGAAAATAAACCAAAATATTTACAAAACTCTTTTTTTTTAAGGTTGGTTACTGTATTTTTGCATGGAACAGCCGATTTCTATTTAGTAAAGGCATAATTATAAATAATTATCTGAAAATTATTTCGAATCGTAAAAAAACAACATAAATAGAATAAAACATTATTGTTTTTAAAAGAAATTGATGTTTTGTTAAAATTTTGTAAAAAAACTAAAGTATTATTATTTTAAATTTTAATTTGCATAGAAAAGTCACGGTCCTTTAAAAAACAACACTAGGCTTGTTTCAGACATTTGAACAATTAAAGTAAACACAAAAAAATGTGGTACAAATTTATTTTTAAAAAAGTTGATAGTTTTAGACTGTATAGAAGATGTCATTTAGTAAAGCGTTAAAATTTTTTGACTTTATTAGATATTATAAGTACAAATCTAATGTTTTCTAATTGTAAAAGAACTATATTCTACTTAGATCAAATTTTACAAGTATGATATTCTCGGCGGTGGATAATAAAAATGGATTAGCAACCGCAATACTGGTCGTGTAGTTTGTAACTAATAACACACAATTTCTAATCTTTTCACAGCCATGAATTCTTCTTAGTGTGAATGAATTTGAGAAACTTTTCGCCTAATCCACTTTCGTCATTTAAACTTGTTGTTATCCGCACAATAGTGTTTGACTGGATTTTCAACAAAGCTCTTTCTTTCCGTTTGAATCACGTGAAAAAGGTATAAATTTACTAACTGTAACCCTTTGACTTTTCTTTTTCCAGAACCGGAAAGTGACAAGACGCCTTCGTCGCCGACAAGACGGAAACTTCCTAAAACGCCGGTATAAACAATTTTCCATTCAGACTTTAAACCAACGTCAAAGAGAATTTAAATATAAATCACTTTAATTGTCACCATGTAAAAATTTTCGTTCGAATCCAACTTTAAATATTATTCATCGCTACGAAAATTTGACCAATTCTCTTTTCATGAAAGTTTCATCCTCTTTATTAAAATTGTTTTTCAACTTTTTAACATCAAATTAGAAAGTTCAACTGCAAGTTACAATAAGTCCGACTCTTCAAAATTTCATTGTACATAATGTAAAAAAGAAATTTCTAACGGAGCTCCAGTGAAGTGCATGATATTTCACTGTAACTGCTTTCAATTACTTTATGATTTTACTTCCTTGGGGCGATTTGTAAATTCATAGGAAAATGTTATAGAGATAATCACAATCAACGTGTAAAGACAAACAAACTTTTAGGTAACATATTTGAACACTGAAATGCACTGAGTGGCACAAGCTCTGACGTTTAGTACAAAATAATAACAATATTATAATACTAAATCAAAAATGGATTATGTACTTGTTTTCTCTGAAAATACAGTAAAGCAGCTTTTAATAGAAAATTTAGATAACGAGCAAATAAACCTATTTTAATGGAGCCATAGACGAATCGAGTTTCTAATTAAAACTGTGCCCTCGATAAATCGAACAATATTGACTTTCATAATTATTATCGACTCGTTATCTGATGATTAACATGTAATCGATGTAATCGGTGTTCTTGGCTCGTATGTTGTCCTTGATCTACATCTCTGTGATACTCTACTACTAATGCTAATCTCGTTATCATTTTATATGAAATTGGCCTTTACTTGATCCATGTGTAGCATGAAGTAATGTTTAGTTGTATCATAGTAATGCTTAGCTAACAAGGCTCATTGTAATTAAAACTGACAGTAGACAATTAATTGTTGTATTATGTAGCATTTTTGTACTTCATAATGTATCCTTAGTGTACGAAATCTATCCGTCGTGGACCAAGCTTATACCCAATTGACCCATTTTCCAACACTTCACGACTCTTGTCACAACCAAAAAAAAAGGGTAAAAGCTCGGTCCAATATTTTTAAATAAAATATTAAACAATCAACCAAGTAGAGCATTCAGATCGACACTTTTCTACTTTTCTACCAAGGAAAATGTTGCTCTGAACCTTTATTTTCTGTAAAAATTACTCGGAGATACATGACATAGTGTTAGGACCCCAATGAGAGCTTTTAGAACAATATAAACAAATAATTATAATAATAATAAAACTATATTTGTTATTTAGTAAACTAACATATCAGAATGTGTAGAAATATTAAATTCAATGTTAACAAGTCTAAGCATCTGTCCGTTTAAGTATTTAACGCCTAAAATAAACCGTTCATTTATTTTTTTGAGGCTCATGTTGTGACTTGTGTGTAAAATGGAACAGCCGACGTCACATAAATTTAGTTTTTGTGAGCTTTTTCTTGGGCAATTTAATGCATACAACACACGAAAAATTTAATATTCCAACAAAAGAATTACAAAGCTCCTTCTCCGTCTAGAATGTGTAAAACCGCCACAGCAGTTGAAAGATTAATCATCGTTACTAAAATACCCTCGTATTCATCGTTGAATTACCAGGCTCTGTTTTGATCTCGTGGGATCGACAACCGTTGTATAACATCAAACTTCCTGATATTTGCACAAAATCTGGAAACCCTTTTCGAGCGATTCGCTGAAATGTTGGTATGTTTTAGTTTACTTCGATATTTTCCCTATGAATTTTGCTAGTAAAAGGGGCTTTGATCTTCAATCACTAGACAACGGTTTCCAGACCTTTCAATATCTAGTCTTTAGGAGTTTGCACAATGCGGGAGTAATTCTATGTTCTAGGTAGGTATGTTTTAATTAGGACTGCTAATGTGCTGTGTGAATAGGCTCTAGAACAACAAATTTTATCTACTGATAATGATCGTTTCCTCGTTAAGCTTACCAAGGAATTGTTGTCTTCACGCCTCTTAATTTCTGAATTTCATATTTTATCTTTAAAAACTTATCTATGAATAAATTACATTTTTTTTACTCCACTCTATAAGTGCAAACTGTTTCATTTATTATTTTCGATTTGCAATTTGCAATTATTAAGCTCGTTATTATTAACAAAAAGGACAGTGAAACGTAAAGCAGCAAATTTTGAAGATTTGACATTCCACCATGTCAGTGTTAAATCAATAATTATTTTTATATTATTCAAAAAAATATGTAAGAATAATAATAATATAAAAAGACATAATAATAAAAAAACACATCGGAACTATTGGAAGTTCTGATAATGATATTTGTCTAAAAATTTGTATTTGTATTTGTATTTCCGGTTGATCGTAAGTGTATTAATTTAAATAGAAAGCTGTTTTTATTGCTTTTTTGAAATTCCCGAGTTAATCTATGAGAGTTATCATCGATCTTCCCTATACCTAAGTCCAACCGTTTTCAAGATTTTTAGACTTTTTGAAAATATTTGAGTTTGAACTTTCCTCTTCAAAAATCTCTCTAACTCTGTAATTTTTAACTACAGTGGAACTCCTCTATAACGAGTCAAGGTTATAACGAAAAATCAAAAAAAATCGTTTGGTCCCTTGCCGTTTTGTATACAACTCTATATAAAATTCTCCCTTTATAGCGAGTATTTTTTTGGAATTGAGGTGGATATAAGAAAACTTTTATTTTGTCAAAGATCGGTAATAGCGAGAAATTCTGAGAAATTTCGAAAACAGATCGTTTATAACGAGAGTTCCTAGAAGAAGAAATAAATGAAAATGTTTTTGCGTGATAAATTATATTTTTCACTTTCTCAGTCAGTTGAATCACTTCTCAAGCAGAGAACACTTTGTCTTTCTGTATCAATATGTCGTCCTCGAAAAGAAAAACATTTTCTATCAAGAAAAAATATCAATAATAACAGAGTTCGAAAGTGGTAAAAAACAATCTGTAATCTGCAAAGAGAAAAATTTAGCAGTTCTACATTAGCAACAATTTAAAAAAAACAAGAACAAGAGCCTTGAACAATAATTGAAAAGTGCAATTGATAACATAAAAATGCTTTATTACAAAAACAAACAAAAATTACAGATTTTTTTCTTAAATATTGTTTTAAACTAGTTTAATATTCGTTTTTAATATAATAATTTGCATAGTACATGTTTAAAAACTTTTATTAGACATGACTGTTTATAACGAAAATACGTTAGCCCCTTCAGTTTTCGTTATAGAGGGGTTCTACTGTATTATAAAATCGTATTTTGCCATTTAAAAGAGAAATGATCGATCTTTCTTTTGATGATTGATCATAATAAAAAATTTTTTAAGAAACACCCAAAATTTAGCGTTGCGTTTTGGGAAAATAAAATACTCATAAGTCATTTTTTTTAAATCAAAGGATCCAAATTTTCTTCATTGAATGGAGGAGAATTTAATTCTGCTTAGCATTTCCTATATTTATGAGTTCAAGCAGACATAACAATATTTTACTCATCAGAACCTAATTTTAACAGCTAATATAAAAAAAAATTGGACTTTCTTAAATTTGTAATTGGACAACGGAACGGGTCCGCCTCTTTGAAGCCCGTGTTCCGTGGAACCCACGGAACCATGCTCAGGCCACTGCCTAAGTTTAACTGTTTTTGAAATATTTAAACTTTTTTTTTTGTAATTGCACCTTCCTCTTCAAAAATCGATAATTCTACCACTTTTAATTATTTTAAAATCGAATTTAGGCATATAAAAAAACAAGTTAGATATTTCCTCTTGTGTCTTAAAAAAATTATAATAAGTAGGTACTCGTACATAAGATGAAGAATAATGAACAAATTATTAAATTGTTAACGCATGAAAAGAATTTTCAAAAATGATATTCCTAACAATCCTTGTCTTCAAAATTTTTAAAGAAAAAAAGTACGCCCATGTATTTTTTTACCTTAAGCAAGTGGGCGCACTCCAAGTGTCTTTTATGTCACTGTCAGTTCGCACCAGATATGGAATAAGCTCTAGAAATGACTTTCTTCCATTATAAAAAAGTCAGATCCCTGATTCAATAAGAAAAAAATTGGGGCTTTCCATTTGAAAAAAATGCGTTATGGAGATCATTGAAATTTCCCAAACGTAATCTTAAATTTTGGGGATTTGTTAATTATTTGTTAATTATGTTTAAAGACACCAAAGAAATGATCTAACTTTTCTCTTTTACAATTCCAAAATAATCAAAAATAGATTTTTGAAGAGAAAAGTGCAAATCCAAAAATTCAAAAAGTCGAAACGATAAAAAAACGATTAAACTTAGGTATAGAATAAGCTTATACAAATTCTCTCAATACCCAAAAAATATCATACTTTTAATGTGGAGTTTAGCCAGAGCAGCCTGTATTGAGCAGACAATTGACGTTAAAAAATCAGTTTAAAATAGATTTTTCAAAACATGTAGACTACAAAACGTTCCGTAGCACTAAAGTAAAAACTAGATACTACTTTTATGTTAAATGGTAAAGATTTCTTAAATATCAATCCATTTTGCACTTGAAATACAATAGTTACATTTTCATTCATCAATGTTCGTTTTTGTCTTTCGGGATTACAAATCGTTTATATTGTGGATAAATATTTTGTAAACACACTTGTCTCTTTTACATTAAAATTCATTTTCCTCGTGATATTCCAACACAAAAACACAAATTTAAATGAACGGTTTCAGAAATCACAAGCACAAGACGCAGACGGACATTTGCTTTTGAAAGAAAAGATTTTCGAAGTAATTGTTAACAAAAAAAAAGACAATATCACTTGTAGTATGTAAATCTATTAGTACCCATTTATGTATTTTTTTAAGAGCACATCCATCCGAGTATTTACTGGGATGTATGCGTAAATTTCCAAGTGTTAGTAGAATCACTGTGTCGGTGTCAGCTGGGACAGGTGTCCAAATCTAGGTGCTCTCTATGTATGCAGTACCCATTAAAGTGCTAAAAACATGCGAATTGTTTTAAAACAGCCCTTCCCTTAAAATTGAGTTGTCGCTGAGGACTTCGCGGGACTACATTCTAGGTACGCGAAAACCCGCTATCTGTCCCAACTGGCACGAATTTCTGCTCTATCACTACTCCTTTCGTATGATGCTTGCTTAGTTTGTAGCAGAAAACTTTCCTGGAGAAGAGCACAGACGATTGCCTGTACTCTTTTCCAATTTAATGTTGAGCTTTATGTGCTTAAAACGCACAAATGTGTGCTTATTACATCTATCCACGCATGACTTTAATGCTTCAAGTCGTAAGTGTGATATCTACTCATCAATCTCAATCATGTATCGACGACGAACACGGCGTGTTGCACGATTTATTACTAGAGAAAAAAATCAAGGAAAACGGATGCTATTGTCTCTAAAAATTACAATTGATCCCTTACAGCGATGAAGCTTTATTGCATATTTTTACGAGACAATTTTCAGGAACAGCTTGCGAGGGAACGAACTGTATCAGGAAGAATCCAAATTCAAGTTTGGTATCACGATGAACGGAAGGAGTTGGTAGTGGCAGTCCTAGCAGCAGATGATTTGGCCCCGCGAGACGAAAGTCTCGGTTTTGGATCACTTCCCGAAGCTTACGCCCGCTTATGTTTAATGCCTTTGACGTGAGTAGAATTAAATTTCGTCTTAGATTTACGTTCGAAATAAATGCTCCTTATAAATTTTGATGAAAATTTAATGCCGCAAAAAATAACCATTTTCGTATTCAAATAATAATGGCAATCCGATTATCTTTCACATAAATCGCTCTTACTGAAAACTGCAGTTACAGTTCATAAAAAGTGTTACATGCATACTGAAATATGTGTACTCAAGTTGAGAAATATTTTAACACTTATAAACTTCGTTTTTGTTGTGTAAAGTCTCAATTTTAAGCCGGTAATTAACCTGAATCAAAATAATGTCTTAAATTAGAGTTTTCTTCCAAAATAAGGCAATTTGGGCTATTTTGTATTCAATTTTTCTAGATTTTAATACAGAATTAATTTAAAATTAAAGTATTTTATAAAAATAATTGCCTCAATCCCAATTTTTGCGTTGAAATAAAGCAATTTGTGTATTTTCAATCGATTTGACTCACTTTTAAGCCTGAATCAAAGTATTTCAACAAAATAATGGCTTAAGTACGAATTTTCTTGCAAACTAAAGCAATTTGAGCTATTTTCAATTCAATTTTTCTCGATTTTAATACAGAATTAATTTAAAATTATTGTATTTTATAAAAATAATTGAACCAATCCCAATTTTTGGGCTGAAATAGAGCAATTTGTGTATTTTCAATCGATTTGACTCACTTTTAAGCCTGAAATCAACCTGAATTAAAGTATTTCAACAAAATAATGGCTTAAGTAAGAGTTTACTTGCAAACTAAAGCAATTTGAGCTATTTTCAATTCAATTTTTCTCGATTTTAATACAAAATTAATTTAAAA
>NW_025400975.1:5742962-5752432 GCF_015345945.1 Tribolium madens
AAATAGAGCAATTTGTGTATTTTCAATCGATTTAACTCACTTTTAAGCCTGAAATCAACCTGAATGGATGCTTTTTTTTGAAAAACTTTATGTACTTAATTGATAATATTTTGATCGATCGATCAAATTCAATAAGGGTTTATTATTTTAAAAAAAACTTTAGGTCATAGGGTTTTTAAATTAAAATTTAAAAGTAAAAAATTGAAACTTTCGGTGGCAAGTTTGTGGTGGGCCCTGGCCCCCTGGGCCCCTCCCCTGGATCCGCCCTTGACTTCAATCCCAATTTTAGGCGGAAATAAAGCAATTTGTGATATTTTTTATCGATTTGGTTTAATTTTAATCCGGACATCAACCTGGATCAAAATATTTCAACAAAATAATGGCTTAAGTAAGAGTTTTCTTCCAAAATAAAGCAATTTGAGCTATTTTCAATTTAATTTTTCTCGATTTAAATACAGAATTAATTTAAAATTACTGTAATTTATAAAAATAATTGTTTCAATCTTAATTTTAGGCTGAAATAAAGCAATTCAATATCATATATTTAACGATAGTTCTATATCGTAGAAATATGTCGTAATATATTGCACTTTCAACCAAATCAAATAAGGGCCGATTTAGTGAATGGCACTTATATGAATAGGGTTTCTAACCAATTTCCCTAAACGGATGAATGCAGACTCAACCACCCACGACCTTACAATTATTTCTAAATTCGTACTTCGAAAACAATGCTCTCTTACAAACACTAAAAATAACTTAAACTTCAAAGCATAGAAACCACCAAGTTACATTTTGTTCTTTTGTGTACATCTCGAAAAATAGAATTAAATCTTAAATACATTTATAAATAGTAGAGAATTTATTTAACCATAGCCACTCCTTTTACCAGTAATTCAAACTTCAATATTGCTTTAAATAAATAAATATCTTGATCAATAATTAAGTCAATTGCTCTTTTATGCGAGCTTAAAAGTAAGCTTTAAAAAAACTATATAATACCCTTTTACTTTGAAAACGTTCATCGTATTCTCTTTAGGTTTTACTGAAGTAGTTACAGGATATTACAAAACTTGTGCAAATGTGAACTTTAGTTTTATCAAGTGGCGTTTCAAAATAACACCAGACCACAAATTTAAAACTTTATTTGTACTTCAAATAAAAAGTGGTTTTTATAGTAAGTATAGGATCTGTTAAATTTTAATATAACGTCGGTGTGGTTGTACCACGTAAGTTTACTAAAATAACATAAGTAACTTTTGACACTTTTAGGTATTATTTTAATAAATACAATTATTTTAACAATTTAAAAGTACTGGATAAAAATGTAGTGATATATTTTTGAGATTGTAGGTATAAAAAAAACTGTTTTATTTATCTTACGTGTCAATGAAGTATACCTAAAATCAGTTAAGTACCTACCTAAAATGCACTTTTTTGCGTCTACGTTTAGTACCGTTAGAAAGAATTTTAATTTTCTAAATTATAATAAATAAAATAATAGTCATTGTCCTACGATAAATAGTTATCGACTGTAAAAAATTATCCCTTTATCCCGAAAAAATTAAATTTTTTAACGAGAATTTGATTGCTTGGTAAATTGACGACACAAACCGTGGTGGTTTGTGAAGTCAATTTAATCAAAAAAAAAAAACAAATTAGACTTAAAAAAATCAATTTTATTCTATAGAAAAAACCTCGATAATTTAATAAATAATAAAAGAAAGAGTGACTTGAAGCTTTAAGCTGAGAAAACCAGCTGAAACCAGCAAAAAGCACTTTCCGCCGTAACGTACACAATGTTTTTCAGGCGAAAATGACAAATATGACAAATATCGCAAAACTGACAAATATTTTTTACTTTGTCGAGCGTTGCCATTATTAGTCATACCCGTAACTCTACTGTCCTGTTTTAAGATACTCAACAAAGAGACGGTTTCTGAGGTGATAAAATGTTCAACAAAGCTTACTTTCTGAAGTGATCGCCTGAAATAGTTATTTTAAAATAACTATTTTTGGTATTATTTTACTATTTTTATTTTCAACCAGTATTTTCGAGGAATTAATTATATACAGTATGTCCACGGATTGCGTTTACAAGAGGAAAACAATTTTTATTTTAAGCCAAAACTGCAAAGGAAAAACATTTTTTTCTTCACCTAAAACGAGCAAATTTGTACTTAAAACTTCATTATTCTAACTCAATAGAAAGAAGAGTTAATTTTTCCTTGATTCGGCGGTTTTATTTATTGACAACTATATGCCACTTTGACAATTAATTTATTAATTAAATAATCATAGTTTTTGTTAAAAACGACTTTGGTTTTTATCTCAAAGCTATTTTTTGAGTTGCTATTTATTAAGTCCAAAATCAAGAAAAAAATGGGCTTTTCTTTCTACTGAGTTAGAAGAATGAAGTTTTAATTACAGATTTGCTCGTTTCAGGTAAAGCAGCAAAAAATGTTTTTCCTTTGCAGTTTTGGCGTAAAATCAAACATAAAAATTTTTTCCTCCTGTAAACTCAATTCGAGGACATACTGTATAATATGCGGTTTAAACGTGTTTTTGAGAGATTTAACAAAAAAATATATTTGTAACAAGTAACCAACAAGTTTTCGAGAGCTCATCCGCTATTCCAGACTCGGCTTCACCTCGATTAGAATTAGCAACAATTCTAAATATTAATTATTAATTTAATCAGTTATTAATATAATTAATTATTAAATATTAATTATTTTTCTAAAGTTAGCCAAAATTTAAATATTGTTTGTTAAGATATTTTATTTTGCAGTCAAGTTAAACGTATTTCTGGTATAAAAATTCTATTTAAAATAATAATAATAAAATATTAGAAAAAATACAGGAAAAAAGTTATTCGTGATCAGCGCACACAAAAATAACAGAATCAGTTAAAATTTTACAAAGGACAAAACTCTTGTGTAGTGTAATTATTGTGTTTTTTTTTTTAAATAAACTAAACTTTAAAACAACTTTAAAACTCTTGTGTAGTGTAATTATTGTGTTTTTTTTTTTAAATAAACTAAACTTTAAAACAACTTTAAAACTCTTGTGTAGTGTAATTATTGTGTTTTTTTTTGGTATTATTTATTTTTCCAGAATGTTTCATGATACAAATTGATTTTTATCTGTTATCTATAAAATTTGTACATATCTAAACGTTGTTTTGTAAATACGGAACAACTGTAAATTACGTTGCCAACAAATCTTAAATCTAAGTTTGGTAACTATCAAATTTAAGTTTTATTAATTTTGTTGTTGTTCTTGTACAAAAGACGGCCACTAACGCAAAAATACTAACTCTCATTTTACTAGTCTTTTAATACAAAAGAGATGAGAAAATTTTAAATATTGTCGTTTTCTATAAACAGACAACATAAGTATTTAATTATTAATTTCAATTTTGAACAGTCAAAAAATTAACACAAATTCGGCTTGGACTGATTATATATACATTTCGTTCGTACATTATATTAATGCTTCTTTATTTTTTGACGATACTACTTTTTATTAAAAACAATGAAATCAGTTTCGCTTATTTTTTACGATTTCTCTCAAATTTTCAATTAGCAACTACACTGAGCTCTAATAAAAATAATCTTCATTAAAGGTCTTTAGATATAATTTTGAAATTTTCTCCAGAACCGAAGAACACTGTCTCCAAACGGAAGTCGCCCCGGCCAGCCAAAACCCCATTTGGAATGCAAATCTGAGCTTTCCCGGCGTTCCCGGTGACGAACTTATGGAGCGCGTCCTGGAAATAACCCTCTGGGACCTAATCCCTCACAACGAACACGCTTTTCTCGGCGAGTGTTCCGTCGACCTGCAGAAAGCCTTTCTGGATGACCGAGCCGTCTGGTGCCGTCTGGAAGACCCCAGACAGCTGCGAGGCAAATCTCCCCATACCTCGCCGCGAGGATCGATCGCGGGTGCTGGAAAACGCAACGATTTCGGCAACCAAAGAAGCATCTCTGATGACGTCGACTCGATAGGCGAGTGTGCCAGTCTGCTGCATCCGGACCACGCATGGGGCTCCAGACGGGGCTCGAGCCAATCGGAGCAGCTGGAAGTGGAGGTGTATCAGCTAGGGAAGGACTTTTCCAGGTCGCTGCCAGGCTCGAGGAGGTCGTCGTTCCAATCGGCCCAAGAGCAAGCGGAGCAAGATGGGCCCGCGGTGCCGCCCCCTGCCTCCTACAGCAGAGACAGGAGGCGAAGCAGCTGCACGAGAATGCTGAGGGATCCGGAGGAAATACTCAAGTCGCTGAAAGCGGTCAAGGGAGAACTTGGAAGAACTATGAGCTTATCGGCGGAAAAGAGACACAGAAGTGAGTTAATAATTTATCGCATTTTGTACTTTGAGCCCTACTTATGTTTCTAACACTACTGCACACTTCACACACTCTCCATCAGACTTTAAAAAGCTCTCAAAGTATCGCTTTCTTTGAGCAAATTTAACGACGCTTTATTACTTTATGCAACTTCTATGTAATGGTTGTWATCTGATTTAAGTATATTTTGGGAGTTTCTAATTATGTGTTAATGGTGCCTCATGCTTTCTAATAATATTCCTTTCTCTTCTTACACATTTTAAACATTTAGCGGATCTATAACCGCATATTGGTAAGATATTCACTAATCAGCACGTATTTGCACCTCTTTTTACCAAAATATTAATGTAAAGCTTTTTTTGGTAAAGAGTCATGTGGTACATCCCTTGTGCTTGTGTGATGTCGTTACCCCTTGCTTATGCTATTTCACTTACTGTCTATTCAATTAAATGTATCGTAAATTGTTTTGTTATCTACATTTTCACCAAAATCACATAAATACAGGCTGTCCCAGCGAGTTGAAAAAGTCCATTAACATTTAAATGATAAAATTAAAAAAAGGACATTGATAGATACTAATTTAGTTCACCACCTAAAATTATTTTCAACTATACAGCGTGTCTCAAAAATAAGTTACAATACAAAGTTGTGTTTTGTCAAATGAAACACCATATGTTTCTTAGCGTTTTTGGATGTAGGTTTTTATGACAGGGTTTTTAAACTTTTATTAGTCGATTTTACTTAGTTTTATAAGACGGTTTTTTTGACGAAAACATGCACTTTTTAAAAATTTATTACACAAAAACTAAGACATCTACAAATATTTTTTTACTGCTGCAAAGAAAAAAGTACAAGCTATAAGGTTGTAACATTTTTTTGCATTTGCAAAGATAAAAAGTTCAATAACTTAAAAAATTTAAATGGAACACCCCATTTATTGTTTTTGCATTTAAAAGATTATTAAATTGTCTTTCTAAAATTATTACTTTTAGGTGTTATCATCAATAACTAAAAAAAATTGACGTTAAACATTAAAAAAATAATTACTATAGTTTCAGTAGCCAAAAAGTGCACAGTTGCACAAGAGATGGAAGAAATATCACTTAATAATTACATTTGTGTTAAACTGAATCYATTATTCTTTATTTTTACAATAAAATAATTCGAATTTCAGTATGTATAACGACTTCTACAATCTCTGGATCAATCAACGGATAAGTGATAAGTGGAATTACTACGGTTGCCATATTATCAATAATGCCCAAATATTGATAATCATTGTTGCTACAATTAATATTGAATGTTAAATATTTTTTCATTTATCAATTCTAGACATTAAAAGTTTATTTTTTTAAATAGACAATTTATCAATCTATTAGATACAAAAATATAAAACAGGGTGTTTTATTGAAATTTTTTAAGTTATTTAACTTTTAACAAACTTCTTAATTTATTAATCTTTACAAATGCAAAACACTAAAAAATTGCTACAGCTTTAAATTCTTTATTTTCTTTCTTGCAGAAGTGAGAAAAAAATTGTTCTAGCTGTTTCAGTTTTTGTGTAATAAAATTTTAAGAAGTGCATGTTTTCGTCAAAAAAACTTCTTATTTCTAAAACTAAGCGAAATCGACTAATAAAAGTTTAGCGTAAAAACATTGTTTTAAAAGACTACATCCAAAAATGTAAAGAAACATAAGATGTTTCATTTAAAAAGACACAAGTTTGTATCGTAACTTATTTTTGGGACATGCTCTATAGTTGAAAATAATTTTAGGTGAGACACTAGATTAGTATATATCAATGTCATATAGATTTTTTAAAATTTTACCATTTAAAGGTCACTAATAGACTACAACTCGCTGGGACAGCCTGTATGTATAACACACCATTACTACTGTTATAACATGCCTTCAATTAACTTTGATGGCATATTTAATTGAAAGATCCATACAATGTTTTTCTTATACTCTTGAAAGGTAAGTAGCATTTGACTCTTTAAATTATTAAACAAAACATTAAACAAATTTTAATTGAATTTAAACCATCGCAGCATAAAACCGTCATAAGATCCGGGACATTTTTCAAAACTTTGACAAATATCAAACTCTTATCCTCCAAATAAATCCCACTTTTAATAGCWAAACACATCAAATATTAGTTGATTTTTAGTGTATCTTTCATCAATAACAAGTTATTAATATTTTCTACAAGTTAGGTGAACAAGATTTTATAAAATCAAAAATGGTGGATGCGCCGGGTAACACAAATTCAATTCTTATAAAAAATATTTAAATTAAAACAATCGAACAAAATAAACAAAACTCCATATTGTACACTTCCTTTTTTAAGATAAAAAACTACAGATAGAAAAATGTCAAATATTAAAATTACAAAATCGAAATATTTTAGAGTAACTTTTATCCCTATATTAAGTACATATAAATAAATGTTTTTTTTTTATTTTATGTATCTGAAAAATTGCATTCTGTGAAATTCTGAAAAATTAAATTCTGTGATCATTTAATAACTCGACTCAATTTAAATAACTCAAACAGGACTATAAAAAGGTATACCAAATAAGCTTTAATCAAAATTTTAATAAAAGATTTAATTTAATTTAAAGTTTCTTGAAAAAAATAAAAAAATTATAATTTGTTCATTAATTGTGGCTTAACAAAGTAAAAGATGRCTTTGAAGTTGTGCATCTGCATTACAAATCCCATTGTTTAGTTCCTCGTTGTCTTCAACAATCTAATTGTGAATACTCTGTACCTCGATCACAACGATTTTCTGTTTCTTAAGAAGTTAATATCAATTATTTGTTAAAAGATTTACAGATACGCGCATGATTTTTATGAAATAAATAAATAGTAAAATTTCAATAACAGTCCAATCAACGCGAAAATTGTAAAATGCATAGTGGAATATCGAAATTTTGATTTCATGACTATCTATTTTTGGGTTAGTTAGGAAGTAAACATACTAAAAGTTTCCGGCCCTCCGAAGAAAGCGGGGCTCAAGGGGCATCAAGAATTTGCTGTTTGATGCTTTTTTGTTTACATCCAGAAAACGGTGCATAGTATAAAAAAATAATTTTGCAAAAAATTTAAGTTTATAATTTTTTTACAAGACGATCTTCTCGGGTTTTTTGTACCTATCTCAAATAGTTTTCAAAAATATGCGTTAGCAAATATCGCACTTTAAAAAAAATAATGAATTAATATCGTATTAACGTAAAGCTTGTTGTAAAAGTTTTAAGCATTGTAACTAAGCAGAGTAAACTCGACTATCATAATGATGTAAAGAACCAATCTCTTTAGATTTTTTAATTCATTAAAAAATGTAATACAATGATGTGATTGGTCCGTTTGAAGTCGGCCATCATTAAAATGTGAGTAACCATAGAGAAGCCAATCACTTTGGCTTTAGTTTCATTCAAAAGTAACGAAATTGGTTAATTCATGTTTGCATCCATTCATTGTTAATTTCGATTTTTAATAGAAATTTTGTAAATGCCCCCTAACTTAAAATTTACAAAAAGTGGGAGAAAAATATATTTTTTAAAGAGTGCGATATTGGCTAGAAGATATCTCAAAAACAAAAAAAAGGAAAAGAAGAAATGTTAAGATTTAATTTCATTTTTTCGTAACATTCACCGTTTCATACCACAAAACGGCTCCTTGGTGCCCCCCCTGCGCCCATCTCACCTCGGAGGGCTGGAGACTTTTGATATGTTTATCTCCTACAGTCACAGCCCTGAAGCCAAAAATTTTGTTCCCGACCATGTAATAAATAGTTATTTTTTTCATAAAAAGCTTCAACAACACCAGAATTTTAGTTAAAAATATTGCGTGAATAAATAAATCCTCGATTAATTTCCATGTTGCAATTTTGTTCTAAATTAAAAATCTCCCCTATGGTGCACCAAATAGACCGCAATAAACCGAGTAACTCAATATTATTCTACATGCACAATACAATAATTTAATATGCTGAAACTTAGTTCAATACATTGTAATCATCACTTCACATCCAATATCAGTCGGTGTCGAACAGTAGAACAGTAATAATAATAATAATAACAACACAAATAACTAGAAATCACTTACATTGTTGTAAATAATATTTGAACATGATACTTGTACTAATTGGAAATGATAAATCCCGATTTCATAATGGAAATTTCATTTTTGTTAAAAAGCATTAACTCTTTGTTACGTTATTACCTACTGAAATAAAGTGTTTCTATTTGGAACAATCTGTAAATCGGCCATTGCTATAACAACAATAGACAATCTGCTATCATGTTCGTAAAAGCTTTATGAACTCTTCCTTCTACACGGTAAACTAATTTACTGTAAGTTTTAGTGATATTTTTATGAACACTAAATATAAATTGTATTCGGTATGATTCAGGAAGCTGATTTCAGCTTCTAGTCTTAGATTGTTTAAATAACTTGTTGATACTCGTAATTAACAAGAATCTTTGACAAAAACGTACGTGGTAAATAAATTATCATTCTTAGAAGCCACATTCGAGTTAGTTGGTTTTTAAATTCGCCAAGAAAATATTAAAAATTGGATTTTTTAAAGTAACTGCATTTTGACTATGAAACGATCAAATTCTAGTCAATGATATTTATTCAATCCTCTATGTTAAAATTGAATTTTATCTACTCTTTTCTTCATGATAAAATGAAATTTTATCGTCTAGATGATCCATTGTTGTTTATCTGCGGTTGTTAGTTGCGAACGRTCTTTGACATTAGATTTCATTGTTGAATTTTACTTTGACATTTATAAATATCGACCAAATCGACTACAAAATTAGTGAGGATTAAATAAAATTTTCTATTGTACMCGACGATCAAATTTTCATTATCTTTTCGAGCATATTAGCTCTCAAAGATAAAATYCAATTTTATTGTCTTCTATAATAAATAACTATTCAAACCCAGCAGTAAAGAAAACAAAGATTGTTTTAAGTTTTTTCAAAGCTCTCAACGTATCTGCTTGCAAACTGAACATGCATAAAAACAAATTCATTCGTTAACTAATTTTTTATCTTCGGTTTGGAGCTTAAAGATAAACAAAAACTTTTTTTTTCATTTTCTAAAAAATGT
>NW_025400975.1:5752572-5760981 GCF_015345945.1 Tribolium madens
CAAAATTCCTCAAACCATTATCATCAACATTTCTAAATTATTGTATTAATGGTTTTATTTTAACAAATAATGTAAAATTGAATAAAACAAAATGGAATAGCACGAAAACGAAGAAATGATTGCAGAATTAAAATGTTCGTATATAATAGCATTTAAACAATAAAAAAAAATAATGTTTTAGAAATAAAGATC
Organism: Tribolium madens; assembly: GCF_015345945.1. Taxonomy (NCBI): domain Eukaryota; kingdom Metazoa; phylum Arthropoda; class Insecta; order Coleoptera; family Tenebrionidae; genus Tribolium; species Tribolium madens. The sequence goes on from NW_025400975.1 coordinate 5,752,765, forward strand.
TGAATGTGTTTTCGAAATTAATAAAGTCATGACTGGTTTTATCGAATCCAGGGACAGATGGACGTAACAAACAAGCAAAAATGTTTGTTGTGTGTGGACTGTAGAAAACCTACTGAAAACTGAAATAATTCAAAAGGGGGATGAATTAAAGGAAAAAAATGGACTTGAAGTTGGAGGACTTTTACAAGAGAAATAATTGATCCAAGGGCGTCCAGAAATATGCCACTAACGGAGATTTAATTAAATTAATAAGAATTTATACAAAAAAATATATTTTCTTTGATTTTTATTTATTTGTTATTATTTATCACTAAGGTGATACAACCAACCTCCATATAAGTAAATTCAATTGGCAATTACCTACGATAATATTACAAGAATCCTAATAAAACATTAAAAAGTATAAAACTATGTTTCCGATTACGACAAGAAAATCGTCTAGGTAAAATTTCGAAATCAAAAATAAAACTGGATTACGGATTGCGGCGCTTTTTAACTTTTACAACTAGCGAAATATAGATTGTTGTTATCCAAGTCGATAACGAGAAACAAAAACTTTTTTGATTTTCTAAAAAATGTCTAATGAAACGTTTGCAAATTTATTAAGACGGTAAGCTTACTTTTTTTAAAATAAATTAATTCAACATTTAATTCGCCATTTTTCAGCATTAGAAGTACTAAAACGCCTACTTAGTAACAAAACGAGTTTTCTAGAAAATATTCGGCTCTTGAAATGTCAAGTTATAACAAATTAAATAAAAATTTGACTAAATTTTAATCAAAAATAATTTAATCTCTCTCTTTAACAAAATTCCTCAAACCATTATAATCAAAATTTCTCAATTATTGTATTAATGGTTTTATTTTAACAAATAATATAAAATTGAATGAAACAAAATGGAATAGCACATTTAGAGCCAGGTTTTCAAATTTCTTGCAATAAGTCATCAAAATTTTCTAAAATAAGGCCGATAACATAATTTAACCTTGATTTTGCGATAGTCTGCATGAAATTATCTTAAAATCAGTAAAAAAAACACGAAATARGTAGGTAACACATTTATAACCGATTTCTAAACTCGAAACCAACTAAACTTTTCAAAATTTTGTATAGTTTTTTAGGTCGACAATTTTTTGTGTTTCGCTGGCGTTAGTATAACATTTCTTCAGTCTCTATATTTTACATTCCAAAATCAGAAACGTCTTTTAATTATGCATAGCTTTCCTTCCGCAAAACTCAAGTAACTTAAGTAAGCATATAGATATTTGAACAGCTTTTATCTAAATGCATATGCTTCATCAATCTTCATTAAAAAYTAAGCTTTTTGGCTTTGAATCCATAGATAAAAAGTAGACTGTCGTAAATTAAAATCAATCATTAGCGAAATTTCATCTATTGGCAAATCACYGAAAATAATCTCAGTAGTTGCTTCTAGTTCCCATCATAGGATATTAGAATCATGTCGCAATCCTCTTTAATGCATCAAAATTTCTCATCTTTGTCCTTCCTGCAGGATCGACAAGTGGCGCCTCGAACCGCGAGGATCGCAAGAACAGCGTGATGGAAATAACCGAGACAGGCAAAGAGAACAGCCCCCCTTCGAGTCCGGAGCGCACGTCGCCCCCTCGCCTCGGCCCCGGCCAGATCAAGCCGCGGGGCTTCCGCTTGTCCAGCACGCGGCCCGTGGAGCTGAAACTGGGCCTGCTGATGACCAAGGGCCAGCTGGAGGTGGAGGTGGTGTGTGCGCGCCACATCGCCCCCCGCGAGACGCCCCCCGACACCTACGTCAAGTGCTACCTGCGCGACGGCGACCGCTGGCTGCAGAAGAAGAAGACGCGCGTGGTGCGCCACTCCTGCGAGCCCCAATTCCGGCAGACCCTCAAGTACCAGGCGTGCGACGTGCTGGGGCGCAGTCTCGTCGTCATGCTGTGGGAGCGCCAAGGGGGCTTCGAGCACAACCAGGGGCTGGGAGGGGCCGAAGTGGCCCTGGACTCGCTCACTCTCACTCATCTCACTACCGGATGGTACCCGCTCTTTCCCATTCATTCCCTCGGATCGGATTCGAATGATTCGCCTTGACCTGTTCCAGACTCACCCCCTGAGGATCCCTCCGATTGAGACACCGAGATGTAACTTCCCATCCCGCTTGCTTTCATTCACGCTTTCATATACTTGAGTGGTGTGCGAGATAACTTCCTAATTGAGTTCATTACAAATTATTGGACTTATTACAGTCGACTGTAATGCATATTTCAATGCTTTCATCTTCCTTTCGCAATAATCGAAAGCAGCCAATTATGGCTCGGGGAGACGCAGCGCATCAACGATCACAAGTTGTTACGACTTGAAAATCTGACGCACTGTCTGGTTACATTACATTACATGTTACATTACATGCAAGAAACGTATAAAAGGCAAGGAAAACAAAAAAAAAACTGCTATGGTTTAAAGAAACCACAATGCAAGTGAAACTTTTTTTCTGATCAAAACACACAAATACCGCGGAGCACTTGCGCGAATGAGTAAGAATATAAATGCTACACGGTCAGCTGATGCGAGCCATGGGCGCCTTTCACTTTACCCCTACTCCGCGGCCGGCTGTAATGCGACATGCGATAGATGGACAAAAATTTTCGAGGCACTTTAAAAAAATATTTTGAAGACAATAAATACTTCTTTCTATCGAACGATTGAACGACAAAGTAATCAATGAAGAAAAGGCCACCATTAAAAATACGATTAGAAAGATACAAACATACTTTCTAAAAAATAAACTAATAAAAATTTCATATTATTAAAGAAATTCAAAGAAAGAAGCTTTAACCCTCAATAAAGCCGTTCTAAAAAGCATTATTAAGTTAAAATGTGTCAATTATTTAATTTCATTACAAATGACTACTTGGAAAACATATATTTTTAAAACTTATCATGCTGTAACTAAACTAAAAAAGTGTCAAGCTCAACCAGACGTTAATTTTTTTTAAGAACTCTATTCATTCAAAGTACTTTAAAACCTCTTATTGCTAATGTGAAATATACAAGTGTTCCGTTTTTATAGTTACAAACTTAAACAAGTGATAGAATATTCAATTTTAAGACAAAAAGTCCTATGATCATGTATCAAAAAATGTTACGTAAGCGAGCTACACCCCCTGAAAGAGATGCGTTTTTAATGGGGTTTTCCCACTATTGCAGAATAGATAAAATTACAAAAGTTGGTACAGCTGATTACTTTTAAACACCTGAACGAATTCAAAGATCAGTTGTCGAAATTTTTAATTAAAAATTTAATTTTTAATTTTTTTCTTCTTTATGGTCTGTATGTAAGACAAATTATAAACTGATTTTACTTAAAAACGGTAAGTTGTATCGAAAAATCGCTTTTTTGTAAAAAACTATAAAATTTAGAATTTTGTGGCTGAAAGTGGGAAAAACCAACCGCCAAAATTTTACTCTATAAAGGTTATCAGTTGTACCAAATTTTATAATTTTATCCACGATAGCTTCTAAATTTTGGAAAAATTCCATTAAAAGATGCACCCCTTTCAAGGGATGTAGCTCCCTTATATAAAATTTTTCGATATATGTTTATAGGAAACCTTTATACTAAAATTGAATATTCTATCACCTGGTTAAATTTGTAACAATAAAAATGAAACACCCTGTATTTTACTACCGCTAGAGCCATTTTTGAGCCCTTGCACCCTTTTGAAGTTGTGATTAGATTTATTCCTTCCAATGTGACCATCATCACAGTCGAATAAAAAATGTTATCAATTATTGACACTATGCGTTCATTAAATTTCTGAAATTATTAAATTAAATTATAAAATACAGAAAATTATTGTTTATTCTTGCTAATTATTCAAAATGAATATGCAAATGAATTATGCAAAAGTTCAATCTCATGCTGGAAGAACGATTTCTTGAAAACTAGATCCAAAATAACAGTAACCGATTCGTTCTAGAATATAATATTAATATCCCCAATTCTAATTTAACTCCTAAAAATATAATTATGTTAAGTATTTCTAAATTACATATCTATAAACAAATTACAACTGTTGAAAACAACAAAAATGGTGGAGGCGTCGGGATAGAATTATACTACGACTAAACACAAAATTATTTTAAATTGAATTATTAAATAAAAGATAACAAGCAACAAAGAAGAACAAGAATCTAAAAACGTAAAATACTATGCGATTTCGATAGCTTGAGATCGTTTTTCACTGATTATCAGCATTTTAGGTCTATCATAAATTAGGTCTTCACAGAACCGTTAAAATTAAAATACTGATTTACAAAACAATCAATTAGAAAAACAAAAATGTATTTATAATAATTATAACATGACATTACAAATTACACATCAATGACAGGGATATTATAATTCTATATCTTTACATGAGTCAATATTACCAACTTACAGGCCCTTTAGATCAGAAATTTAATGAAACAGATGGTTTTATACAAATAAAAAGAACAATTATCAGATTTTTTAATTAACAAAAGAAACTAAATATAAAACATGTAGGTGCTTCATCTACCTTACAATAAGTACCAAGCCATATACATTTTACAAAATAATTAAGTGAAACTCAAAAAATTTTGTGTTTAATAATGTTATTATCTTTATTATATCCTTCCAAATACTTTTCAATCAGGAATAAAAAATGAAATGTAAACGAGTTTTACAGACATTTTTTTTAAATTAAGTTTAAAAAGACCGAAACAACTATTAGCCACGATATAAACATATTATAAATATGTTATGCATTTATTTTTCATGAATCCAAAAAAACAATAAACCGAAAAACAAAATTTATATTGTAATTATAATAACTAAAATTGTGAAACAATTTGTTTATAAAGAGAATTGGAAATAAAAACATTCATTGTCAAAATTTAACTACTACTATTTTATTAGAACCAAATAAAATTAAACAAAATTCTTTATCGAAAATTCTTATATGAAACCTAAATATTTAATGATGCACATACAAACCAGCAACATGAAAGAACCCTTCCGCTAGATGAAACAACGTTAAAATTTCCTCAAGTTTTCACTAATAAATGGAAAACGCATGAAAGAACGAACATGAATCATACATAAAGTAAGAGTACGTCTTTGAAAAAGTTTGATAAAAGAAATAAATAAATTTTAATATGGAAATTGAATTTAAGCTGAAATAATGAAAAAAAAAAGTAATAAGATCAACTTTTGATCGTTGATGCTTCATACCGTTATGAAATAGTATTTACATTCACATATTTAGTGATCGAGCACACCTTAGTGAAATCAAAAGCGCCGCACATAATTGACTTCATATCAATTCCATTGATTAATAATTATTTAAACGTAAAATAAAATTGATTGCAAGGACCAAAGAATTTGTACAGATTCGTTACTCAGATTATTTTTCTACGGATTTAACTGCGATTCATTTTAAAAAGTAAGTTTGGGGGGTACCAAACTAGTATGGACAAAAATATAACATATAACATAAAGAAATTAAGTGTAAAAATATATGTGCTAAATTACACCAATGTATATAAAACTTAATAGATAGCATTTGTTTGTTCGAATAAAAAAATCCCCTTTTCACTGGTAGGGGTTTCCTTTTATTGATACGAATATTTAGGAGAGATTTTATATGAAATTGTTTAATATTCGAATCTTGCATTACCTTCATATCACACTCTATTCGTTTATGCTCAGGTGGTTTGTTATTTTGAGTTTATTTCTGCATTTCATGACAATCTGTAGAATTAACTACGAAAACATTTAATCTAGGAAACCACATATCAATGTGGAAATATACATCATACGTAATTAACATATTTTATTTATGTAGTTCAGACTCTAAAGTACAGAGTGACTCAGCTATGACATTTTAACTTTGGCATTAAAATCAGAATGAGGTTAAAAATGAAAACCGATCAGGTCATCTTATCACTCTGTATGTACGTGAGGAAGAAAAGTGCAAAACGTAAAAAAATATATCTTTTACTCACTTTTTAAAACAATGCCAAAAACTAAGCACTCTGTGATTTTCTCATAACTTCACACTTTACTTTAGTTTTTATAAAAAAAATATGTAAATAAGCGTAAAAATATGTCATCAGATGTCTTAAAAATGTCAGAAATTAAAGATAAAATTGAGTAATTCCTATGGTGGATACTTGTAGAATATCACTTAATTCTCTCTTTAAAAAAGAATAAAAAATTATACGTGATACAGAGTGTTTTTTATTAGGTGTGGAAAAAATAGCATTCACTTCATTTTAATAAATAATTAATGGCATTTTCTACTTTAAAAGTATTCAAAAAATAACTAGTAAAATTTTGTTACAAAACCTTGAAATGTGCAAGTTTTACAATTACAAAATGTTTTTTTTTTCAGTTTTTCACTAATAAACTTCTTAGCAGAATGTTAAATACCTATGATTCATTATATAATTTAATCTAGAATCCTTTTCGACTTTTGCAAAATTTTAATTAAATGTAAGTTTTGAAGTAAAATGGAGAAAACCGAATTGATTCACAATTAGGATGTTTATCAAAACAATAATAAAACAGGTCAGAATATTATTTGAAAATTGTTATTGTTATAATCTCTTAGTAAAAGAACTAAATAGTTATTTAATTATTACACTAAAAGACCTAACAATTTTTGGAAGAGTTTCTAATAAATTTAATAAATTGCCTGAAATTCCTTTGCTAAACAACTATTTTTTCAAAAAGCAGAAGACTGTTGTTAATAAGGTACAAATAAGTGATAACGATTAGGGAGAAAAATTGGATACATTTATTCTTTTTATGGTAACAAAATACGTATTAACTTTATTATTAATAATATTTATTAATATTTAAATCTTTTACTAGTTTATAAATAAATAAGTTATGAAACTGTTTTTATTTCAATCTTATTTTCATTAAAACACAGTTTTGTACACCTAATATAAATCACCAAATGTATTTACGGCTGACAAAGATTTGGAAACATCTAAAAACTTTTCTTTTAATAATTACAAAAAGTTGAAGTTGAAAGAAATTTATATTGAAATTAGGCGTGCGCTTCATACTTAATACAAAATTATGCAAAATTAACATATTTATTTATTTATTTATTGTTTATAAAAAGTTATTACTCTGAAATCTACAGTCTTTTTATCATATCAGATGTCACTAAATTTCGATTCCAAAATTCCAAATTTTTGCCTAGCAAATATAAATTATCATTCGTGGTGAAAGTGAAAATAATTCTGTCCTGGTTTAGACCATAGATAAATATCATATCTACATACCCTTTTCGAATTACTATTTACTCAATTTTCTCTACTACCAGTTTTATCTTACTGTTAACCTCCACTCGTCGATTTATATACGCCTAGAGTAGCTTGTTCAAAATAAATGTGCTTTTAACACGTTTTAAAATCAAAGTTAACATGCGGATTTAAAATAATTGTAATTAAAGTGTTGATGCCTAATCACGATAAAATAGTAGAAAACTTCTTAATAAATCACAATAGCCGTAAGAAATTGAAAACGAATCATCTTGCAACAGTTTATATTTAGTAATTTGCCTAATAAACAATCACAGCTGACGTAAAATATGCAAGTAAAGATCCAAAATAAATGATATAAAATGACTGCGACTGAAAAGCCCTGTTAGTGAGATCTTTATAGGTTCTGTCTTCCGTAGTGTAGCAGACCACATCCATATCCCCTTGACATTGGATGGTACACGTCTAAAACTATATTTTTATGAAAAGAATCGAGATTCTTAGCAAGATCGTATGAGACTTTTGATACAATTTGATCGACTTGTGTATTTCCTAGCCTGTTCTAAATAATCAATGGCCTAACATTGAAACGCGACAATCCTCTTTAATACAATTACTCTATGGACGATATTCGTTTCTAAATGTTATAATTGTGTGGACATATCCCCTCTACTAGCTAGTGACAATCTGTTCATGTGATGTTTTTCATTTTAGTTACTTGGAACTGGATTGCAGCTTTTTTTACTCAACCCATTTAACGGCGTTGTAATCCAGAACCAGTTCGTATTATTTAAACATGTTATTGCTGTGCCACGGAGCATGATTGTTGACGTTAAGAAAGAGCAGTTCATGCTTCTGTTTTGTTTTAACATAGATATAACAATGTTACTTTAACAGCCATTTACAGATGTGTTAAAAATCCGAAT
>NW_025400975.1:5764866-5766133 GCF_015345945.1 Tribolium madens
TTTTTTTTATAATTATTAAGTAAGGTTAAGAAAGAGCAGTTCATACTTCTGTTTTGTTTTAACATAGATATAGCAATGTTTTTAACAGCCATTTACAAATGCAAATCCGAATTATTTTTGTTATATTATAACTAATAATCATAAATCTGTTGTTCATAAATGTGAGAGCTGGAGAAATAAAGATACCTGTAAAAACTGACTTAAGCATWTTTATATCAAAACAAATACAACTAGTTTAAATAATTTAAAAATATTACTACTAYTACTGGTCACCCTGTCCATCCTGGTTACTCTTAGCTTGCGACAAAAACGCCAAATGCCCTTTAGGACACCTATTAGCGTAATGGCCCTTTGTACCACACTTGTAACACGTAACATCTTCAAGCTTCTTGGGYAACATCTTCTGTAGATAAGAATTCTGAGGCTCATAGTGTTCATTATGTTTTTTGTTTTCATCATTTTGGGCGTCTCTATTATCACTATTCATCTTATTACAATGTATCGCTTTGTGTCCATGTTCATTACAGAAGTGACAAATAATAACAGGAGTGGCTTTCTTGTCTTTCTGCACTTGATCAGGGGGCGCAGGTAACTCAAACCTGGGATGCATGTATTTACAGTTGGGCCCTTCGGGGCAAAAACCAGCCAAGTAATTCGTACACAGGACYCTYCTCACGTGTCTGTGCCGACAATGGGGGCCATGTCGRCAAAATCCGCGGTCGTACCAAGGACAATCCTTGATTTTACTCTCAGGGTCAATGTGYAAAAAGGGGCACTCCTTATTGTGACATGCGTTAAATCTCGAGTAGAAGTAACACTCAGGCATTTTTGTCATGTCATACTCGTGTAAAAACTCACACTGATCACCCTTCTTACAAAGACCTCTAAGCCAGTGTTTACAAACGATGGTTCGGTCGCCGCGAACGTGGCGGAAGGGGCATTGGGGGCCCTTCTGACAACCTTGGATTGAGGTGTAAAACTGACATACGGCCGCAATTGATTCTGAAAAGTAGGAAAGGAAAATTGTGTTTTTGACATAACCTCACTTACTGTCCATTCCGGGAAATGGCAAAGGCAAAGCGCCAAATTGCTCGTCAAGGGCCACTTCAATGTCGAATTTTATGTGATCTACGTTAGCCACAATGCACTCCATTTTAATAATTCTTATTTATCTCTTAAGAACAAAACTTTTACTTCAACCCCTTCTTAACCTAACCAATTCTTTTTTGACACTTGACAATACCAAGCGCTGCCAACTGAACTGATC
>NW_025400975.1:5767243-5821308 GCF_015345945.1 Tribolium madens
CAATATTTTGTATTCCTCTAGAACAAAAAATATGTATGAAATAACTTCAATGCTTAAATGAACACAAGATTTGTTCTTTTTATCAATACTGTAGAAACAAAGTAATTACATACAATGCAAAGTAAAATGTGAAGAATCCTGAAATAAAAGGCAACTTGTACTGAATTTATTATTGTAATTATATTGTTGAAAGTAGGAAGATGAGCTGTTATAGGCTCGCAATTTCAACTTAAACTAAATATATACAAAATAACAAACAAATTAATTACATTAAATCCAGCTATGAATTATAAGAACTAGAAGAAAAAGCACCTTCTTATTCTGCCACTTTAATACTGCACTTTTAAAGCACAGATGGCACAGTATAAAAATATCAGAACTGTAAAAAGTTTACATGGAATTAGCTAACTACAGAAATTTTTTTCTTGATCTGATATTTTACACTGTTGAATTATTTCTAGTTTTACAAATAAAATTATCTTATTCTAATATACAATCATATTGTGTACACATACATGTGAGGAAAATATCTGTCGTTTCAAAATTGTTAAATTGGTGCATAATAAATAATCAAATTGTTTTGCTCGTAATAAATTATTATTTGTTGTTCTATAAATAACATAGATCTTTAAAACAATATACTCTTCCAGTACTAAAAAAACCTCCATCACAGTATGATTGAAAATTTATTTGAATCGTCAATGCTGTTGTATCAGGTAATTATTACTTCAGCTATAAATTTGCAACATTCCATGGTGTTGTCTTTTGTGAGTGAGATATGAATACTCCAATTACAAAATCTGACATTTAAAATACTTAACATATAACTGAAACCTACTTAGTTGCACTTGCAGGAACTCTGTCAGTGAATGAATTTACACTTGATCAAATCTACGTTTCTAGCTGGACTGATATTAGAGGCAACCCTCATCAATAAAATAAAAATCCACTTCAACAAAATAGAAGTATGATTAGGTACTTCTTCAACAARATATCCACTAACAGTCACTGAATTTACATATAGTTCTCTGAGCATCATCTGAATTTCGGGTGCACTAGRAATATATGCATTTTATCGTTGTTGTGTTGTCGGCTGTGGAGATTGACGGGCTTGAGGGGTCCCGTTGTTATTATTGGTCGCCGGGCTATTTCCGTTGCCCGTCGACAATTTAGAAAATGCTAGCAGGGTGTCGGGGAAATTCGGAGGCGTCGCTGGCGTGTTGCACGGCGTCATCACCTAAAACAAAACGTTTCAATCAAATTAACTGTCTTTATGAAGTAACAAAATAACACAAATAATCAATAAATACGAATAAATTAAAACTTTATTAAACCTAGAAGATTTTGATTTTATTTTCTATTTATGTTAACTGTTTAAACTTTCGAAAAAACTACCTTGATTTTTTCTACAAGATTAAAGTAACAAAAAAAAATTGGATTATTAATTTATTAACCGACTAGTTTTAGTAGTTGTTTACAAACAAACAATGAAAAGTTTTGTATTTGACTGCCAACTTTTTTACAAATTAATGGGAAATTTAATTANTTCTGTTTTGTTTTAACATAGATATAACAATGTTACTTTAACAGCCATTTACAGATGTGTTAAAAATCCGAATTATTTTTGTTATATTATAACTAATAATCATAAATGTGTTGTTCATAAATGTAAGAGCTGGAGAAATAAAGATACTTGTAAAAACTGMCTTAAGCATTTTTATATCAAAACAAATACAACTAGTTTAAATAATTTAAAAATAWTATTACTATTACTTAAAAAATTAAAAATATTGCAGTTGCATTTATAGTTTTACTTAAAAATTTAAGATCTATGTTAATATTACGATACATTATGCTTACATATTTTCCAAGTAATTTTGAATTTATTGTAAACAGAAATAATGAAATTTTAATTATTAATGGACTTTTCCATCAACATTGATTAAATTGAATCTATTGCACAATCAAAAACAATTGCTGCTACGGTTTTAAATAGTTTATTCAAAACAAATCAACAGAATTTATTGACTAAGAAAATGAAAGTTGAAAGTTTATTAAAATTTTTATACTGTTCTACCTTGAATTGGGATTTACCAAGTCACGTCTTATAAAAGCACAATAGAACCTCATTAATCCGAATAAGAGATTCTCCGGATTATCGGTTTTTCGAAGTCAGAAATTATTATAAAAATAGTTTTTTTTTAATTCAAATAAACAACAAAAATATTTGTATTACTAAAAAATATAAAGGGTGCCAGAACTCGCGCCCCAGAGAAAAATTTCAAGTAAAATAAGAAACCAAGAACATGGAAAAAATGTTTAAAAAATTCTATCTGTCAAAAAATTTTGACATTTGACATTTTTTTATGTGTATTTAATGATACTGATAACCTTGTATATGTTTTTTTACAGTTATTTAGTAAAATTACAAAAATTTTGCCAATAAAAGTCACAAATAACATTGAACAAAGTTACAATTTAGGATACAGCTTTCTTGTTTCCTCTTCTAATAGCCTGTAGCAAAAAAAAACTTAGAAAATTATTTTTCCAACAGAAATAGTCAAAGTGCAAAATTTAAACTCTCATAACTTAGAAATTTTTATAAATAGAATTTTTTCAACATTTTTTCCATGTTTCTGGTATCTTATTACCTTATATTTTTCTCTGGGGAGCGAGTTCTGGCGCACTCTGTATAATAAAACATACAAAGTGAGTAGATGTTAAAATCGAGATTAAAAGTACATTTCAACGTTATATCAAAAAATAAATTATAAAAATCAGCATTTGCTATTAAACATTCTGTTTTTTGTGTATGATTTTTTTTAAATTGTCTCTAGTATTCCTAAAAAAATGTTAATTAACCTTAAATCGATGAAAAAAAACTAATTAGGAGTACAGAAGTTGCACTGTGCCCATATTGAAGATTTTTTATAAGGTTTCAAATAGAAGTTAGAAATTAGCCAAGTTTAATTTAAAATTTCGTTTTTATTAAAGAGTAAAAAATAAAATTTTAATACAGTTACATACAATTACATCACCAATTTTAATTTTGTTTAATTTTTGTGACCAAATAAATTGCATATAACATATTAATAATAAAATTGACACATTGGAAAAATGTTTACGTACAATCTTGATCGTCATTATACATCAGGATAAATAGTTGTGCTGGTATTTTCAAGAGATGGTAGCAGAGGTCACAAGAAGTCTAAATAACTCAATTTTCTTTATTCAAATGTTGACGATTCAGAGGTTAGTTCTTCAAAATCTATAACATTGTTTTCAAACATTTAAGTTAAAATTATTAAAGACAAAAAAAATCTTTATTTTTGTAATAAGGGATGATGATATGAATGATTGTTTAAATTTCGCAACAGATTTTATTCTATTCCAACCAGATGCCACATTGATTGACTGATATTTGACGTAACAAGATTGTTGATTAAATTAAGTGCCAAATGAGATGTTGTCAATGTCAAATGCTAAAAACCGAAATAAAATAAAATAAAATTCAATTATGCCACCTCAAAAATTTGCAAATTATGAACAAACCCCGTATTTTTATTATTATCGTTTTAAAATTGTTCAAACAAAAAATATCTAAATTGACTGGCTGTCAGGGACAAATCTTGCTATAGTTAGCGGCATTCCGACGGCCTGGACGGCGGCCAGCCGTCCCTTGACCGAATTATCACCAGTTGCAGTTGACTCTTGCATAAGCCCAAACAAAACTGAGAAACATTTCCTATGAATCTTGTTTATAAAGAGTCAAATGTCAAGTGTGTCCGCAAACGTAGGTGGAGTGGGAAATTATTGACTTTTACAAAAATAATCCACCGACATTGATTAGGCAAGGTCGATTCAGAAATATTACTCTTTGTATAATATTAATGTGCTAACAATAGCAACTGTACAAAATCTGGATCGATGTAAAGGCATCAAAAGAAGTTTCCGTGTTGTATCGGAATATAAATCACATTTTCCAGGTCATGATTCTTTAGAAAAGTCATCGACCTTAGCAATTAAATAAAACTGGATGTTATTAAGAATTTAATTAACAAAATACATATTTAAAAATCTTCCGATTCAATAATATTACAAGAAAAAAGTTACTACTTACTTGACCAAAGTGTGCTGAAGCACCTGGTGGGCAGGTAGGTAAAGCTGCATCTTGAAAAAATATACTGAGTGCTGTCTGAAACAAAAAAAAAATAATAAGGTCTCCTAATTAATACTTTGGTTCAATAAACCCAAATCATAAATTTAGTTCAAAATAAAACTGACATTTTTTAACCTTTTCAAACAATATAATTATACATATAACACCCCAGGTGTGTACGCATTTTGGTCATTCACCCATATTAGAATTAGAATTAGGGGTATTTGAAACCTGTCAAACTTCTTATCAGCATCAATCATATTCGCTAAAATGGGTTCCTGATAAGACAATAAAGTTGTAACCTAGTTGTGCTATTAATAAAAACCTGTGATGACTATTAATAATATGAAATGTAAATATTATTACAATTATTACTTTAACAACAACAACAAACAAGGTACAATCACAAAGATCAAACTTTAATTTAATTCTCTTTATTGTCACAGTGACTTTTTCTCAGACTAAAATACGTCTACTAAACCAATTAATATAGTAATTCATATACTTTCAAAGAAGCAACTTATTTACTGAAAAATTAAAAGATGAACTTTGTGTATTCGTTATCTGAACTAATCAAATATTATTCACAAATGTACTTGTTTTTAGAAAAACATTTATATAAATATAGGTGTGTAAAAATAAAATAAATAATCATTGCACTTGTCACAAAAAATAATGTATGTATTTTAATTTATGATTGTGTTACAGTATGACAATTATCAAATTATCAATTTATGTATTAAAAAGTTTCGGTTTATGGACATTATCGAAAAGGTTTCCGTTCCGAAAATACTATTGCTGAGTAATGCTTACTCTAAAAAAATCATAAATTGCATATTTTCTGTAAAATAACAAATTTCTCAAATTCAAATATTATTAACATGTAGAATGTGGTATGCATTTAATATGAAATGGAAAGATGTCTTTGAGGACTTGATTATGAAATTCAAATAAAGTAATGGTGCTATATCAAAAAAAACTCTGTAATTTTAAGCTGTTAAAAGTTGAAATAAAGCAATTTTTCTTAATTTTAAACAATAAGTAGTATTAAAGTCAACTCCACAAATCGATAAATTTTATTTAGTCAAGTTGGGACATGTTTCGGCACCCTTGCGCCATCATCAGCCGTTGAAAATTGTTACACTTTAAAATAAAAAAATTACAAGATTAAAAAATTGAAATGTTCACTGTTAAAAAAAATTCTCCTGATTATAACCAATGGAAAAATATACAAAAAAAATAGGATTTAAACATTATTCCTCTGTAAAAAAATAAAAGGACGAGGTCAGTGAAGCTGAAGCCTCCGTGAAAATTTTTGGAGAACAATAATATTTATTTATATTTATTATTATTATTATTATTATTTTTTTTTGTTATTATCGTTCTCCATAGGGCGAGAGTGCCGAAACATGTCCCAACTTGACTAAATAAAATTGATCGATTTGTGGAGTTGACTTTAATATTACTTACTGTTTAAAACTATAAAACATACACTTTGAGAAGAAAATGAATCGAGTTCTAAAATTTTTATTAAAGCATAAATGTTATTCTAAAGAACACACATTTACTCTCCTAAAATTTCAATAATTCTAAAACAGCATTATTTCCTTGGCTAGATTTATCGCATAAATAAAAATATTCTAAAAATTTTATCGCATAACCACAAAATTCAAACGTCTGTTCGATTCGTTACAAAAATTTTATACAAACTTCTTATAAGAATAACAATTTTCTGACGTTCACTCAGCAGCACTCGCTGCTTCGTCGTTTGTGCTGTAAAACTAGATAAAAGTTGTGAGGGTAGAAGATAAGTTTAAAAAATGTCCAAGATTGTATTTAACAATACAAGTGTCCGGAAAAAACGTTAAAGGAATTTAAGGGTAATTCTTCCATAGATAGACCAATACAAAAAAAAAGTTTCTATAGACCTAGGTGCCCCCTTCATTAAGATGAATAATTTTTGATCGCACTAGTAGATTCAGCCATAAAAAATTACCACAGATGCAAATTTTTGTAAATGTACGAGTATCTCAACCGATTACTGAAATAATTAAAAAAAAAAACTTTTGCTCGGTATTTTCAGAAGGCTCTAGCCCCCTTACAGAGCATTTCCGGGCAAAGGTCCATAAAAACTTTTTTCTTATACTAATCCAAAGAATCACCTCCCGAAACTTTTTCCGAACAATATCCAAAACTAATAAACAAGCTCCGAAGAGCAAGCATGAGACATGGACTTTTGAAAAAAATCAGTCTCGATTTTTGTCTAAAAAATATAATAGATATGTAGGTATTATAGTAAAATTACCTCCGTGTTTGCCTGATTTCAGTCCATGCGACTTCTAGATGTTCTTCCACAAAAAGTGGAAAGCTAGGTCAAATTAAGCCAACAATTGTTTAAAATAAAAGAAAAATGGCACGACCTTGTACGCACGTATTTATCCTCATTGATTGAAAACGTAGACGTGATTAACAACCGTTTACTCTGTTAAAAACAGTCCATTTGAAAAAAAAAAAACAGACCGTTAATCCTCTACGAGAAATTTGAGAAAATTGACTATTTTACTACAAAATTATAAAAAAAAGAGGATTTTTGTATGAAAGTAGTTATCTGAATTATCAGATAAATAAATAGTAAAAGATAACAAATACAAGCACATTTAAGTACAGCAAATTGTAATAAAATAAACGTGCCAACAAAAATAGTGGTGATAACATGTACACATACATAATAATAATTGTAGTATCAAATTTTATCTTAATATACTAGATAACAAAAAAGTATTAACCTTGAACGACAAAGATAGTCCTAAGACCTCATTATTTGCAACAAAATCTAAATTACTCAAATACGTTAATTAATAAAAAAATATTTTTGTTTTAAACTTTGTCATTACTTGTGATAAACGAAAAGCAAATTATACAGGATGCGCCAGAATTCGCGCCCCAGAGAATATTTTCAAGTAAGGTAAGATACCAGGAACATGAAAAAAATGTTTAAAAAATTCTCTGTCAAAATTTTTTGACATTTGACAGTTTTTAATATCTATTTAATGATACTGATGATCTTGTATATGTTTTTTTACAATTATTTAGTAAAAGGACAAAAATTTTGCCAATAAAAGCCACAAATAACATTGAACAGAGTTACAATTTAGGATACAGCTTCCTTGTTTCCTCTTTTAATAGCCTATAGCAAAAAACTTGGAAAATTATTTTTCCAACAGAAATAAATAGAGTCAAAGTGCAAACTTTAAACCCTCATAACTTCGTAATTTTTATAGATAAAATTTTGTTAACATTTTTTACATGTTCCTGGTATCCTACCTTATATGGCATTTTTCTCTGGGGCGCGAGTTCTGGCGTACCCTGTATATTCTCTTAATCAAAATTTTTAAAATCACACCAGGAACCTTTTAATTTTTGAACACTCGACTGCACCAACAGTCAAACAGAAGCACAGTAAAAAATTAAGCAATAAATCACAATAAATTGAGTATTGCGTTTCATCACCATGATAACCCATCTTACAACATGTAACATAAAATAACCAAAGTATAATTACAAAACGTATTTAAGTAATACCCATATTTTATTATTTGTAGAACCTACGAAAATTCTAAATACATTGTAAAAAATCTGAAAAACAAGATAATAGATAACTTGTGAATCACTGATGAGTGATGATGATGAAAAATACTCAAATGTGATAATCATTCACGTAGACAATCAATTTTTAAAGAGACTCTAGGTCTAGATTTTTGACATAATCTTCCTTTTTAATTTTTTATCAATATAAACTACTAACTTCCCTCCAATTACATCTGCCTAGTTTCAAATAAATAAAATTCAAAATGAAAACAAGAAGATAACAAAACAAGACAGTAAAAATGAAAAATCACTTTTACAACAATTTATTCAAACAATTACTACAAATTTCTAACAGACTATTCATTCTCTCAAAAAACGCAAGATCCACAAAGAAGCATTTCGTTCAAAAATGCCTTTGTTCAGGCCAGCATAATATTAATTATTAGAAATAATTTGAATACAAACAATTTCAAAACCTTCACCGATTCAAAGCCAAAAATAAATCAAAAAAGAAAACGACCATAAAACTGATTAAAAAATTGTATAATGCAGCTTAATTGATTTAAAATAAGTTTAACAAACACAGAACCGTTTCTAATTTTTCCATAAAAAACGTAACGGAATAATACATGCGTCATTCGTTAATTAGATACGTCAGCTGTCCCGTTGTTTCTGAAAATTAGCAAAATTGGCACTCATTTCAATTCGCTCATGGAAATGATTCAGTCCATAATGCGTTGTTGCAATTCTTTAAACTCTTTTTAAATCGTGTCTAAAATGTATCTAATTTACAACATCAAGATTTATTACTCCTTGAGAGGTTATTGATATTATTTTAACCTTTGGTTTTTTGCAACTGTGACTCAGATTGACCAGATGAATCTATAATAAATAATTATAAAATATAATTCACATAAATTATTCTACGTAAATTACAGAAAAATGTTTACACGCGAATAATTTATACAAAAAAAAATAAAATACGCTAAACAACTGAAAGTCAAAACTTCATAAGTTGTCTGGCAACTAATTTAGCACACCCGATCACATGATCAGTCTATAATACAGTAACAAGTCATATTTTATTGATTCAAGTCCCTCATTGTCACATTTTTTAAAATAGAAAACAATATTTTTCAAAAAAAAATACGATAATAGTCATCAAAGTTCAAGTACTAGTCTGATAGATTTCATTTATTTTAATAGAACACATTACCAAAATAATAGAAATGTTGGAAGTAGACGACAGAGTAATTTATAGTAGTTTTATCAAAAGTTATCTAGAGTATGTAGTAGTTACCATAGTAGTTTGTGTTGAGTGTTTATAATTTTTGTTTTAGTAGAATAATCACTGGTCTACTTTTTGTATTTACAATAATAACGTTCACGGATGTATACTAAACACCAGTAGAACATGCTGATTAAGGCACTGTAAAAATTAGTAATGAGATAAATGTTTGTAAAGATTAATATATATTATACAAGTACAAGTAGACAGCCACTTTAATTATCATAAAACTTTTTTTCTAATATCAAAATAATCACAAACTATGATGTAATAAATTACAGAATTCAGTCTATATCTTATATTACCCTTATGAAATGCACTGTCTGTTGTAATAACAACATACTCGAGTGTACTTTATTACCGTTTCAAACTTTCTACACTGATGTCTACTCTCTATTCAGTCATTATTTATTGTGATTGCTTTAGTTTTTATTCACCAATGTTCAATAAAATTCTTCTCAGTCAAATGCATACAGATGAAATTAGCATTCTTTATTTCAAATAAATTATAACAAAACACCATTTTAATGATCTTCAATAGATTAATTTCTAAAATTATACCACAAAATTAGACTATTTTCTAAGAGGTAACTGATATCCTATTGAAAAGAAACCCTAATCGCAAACTACTCAAGCAAATTTTTAGCTACACCTTATTTCACTTATAAAAAAAACAAAAACAACATTTTACATGGCATTTCAAAAATGGTCTACCAAAAGCTGAAAGTATAAAAAATTGTTTTTTTCGTGATACTTGATTACAGATCAGATCAATCCTGTCTCTATGCTTGTTATGGCAACAATAACAATCTAGACACAGTTACAATCTTACATTCATGGATGGTATTATACAGTGTGTCAGAACTCGTGCCCCAGAGAAAAATTTCAGTAACAGGAACATGGAAAAAATGTTTTAAAATAGTATGTCAAAAAAATTTAACATTTACTTTGTTACATTTGACATTTTTTTATGTCTGTTTTATAATATTGATGCTTTTGTATATGTTTTTGTTACAATTTAGGATACAGCTTCCTTGTTTCCTCTTTTAATTGCCTATAGCAAAAAAACAGAAATAAAGTCAAAGTGCAAAATTTAAACTCTCATAACATCCAAATTTTTATAGATAGGATTTTTTAACATTTTTTCCTTGTTCCTGGTATCTTACCCTTATCTTACATGACATTTTTCTCTGAGACGTGAGTTCTGACGCACCCTGTATTAACTCCTGTCAATATAACTATTGATAGCTATCAATTTAAGTACAATTTTTTGCTTTATTATTTTTTAAAAAACATGCAATTGAATCATGATTTCGTAGATATGACACTAATTAATTAAATTAATATTAGGTAACGTATTTGTATGTTTCAATATTTTGAAACTGAACATTAACATAAAATACAAAATTTGAAATTTTTGATTAACATTTGCAGCTTTCTGACGATATAGTATATGTATGTACCTATAATATTAGTCAGTTATTTTAAACTGACGAGCAGATGTCTATGCAAATGACAAATTATTATCAACGAGTTAAAAATACCAAGAACGTAACTTCCACATTAAAAAATAAGAAATAAAAGTGATCACATAACTTATTAATCATTATCCTATTAAAGATCCTATCCTATTCCTTGTTAATATGGTCGCTTGAAACCAGCAAAGTGATGTAATCAAATATTTTCTCTTTTTCACTCTCAGTAACTCATTTGCATACTAATAAGATCTTGGTGAAATTTATTATCTACCTAATCGATAAAAGTTGGTAACAATATTGTACTAATTGTCAACCCGCCTGATAGAAAATTATTGTCAATTTAAAAACTGTGTCAAACTATTTAAAGTCACAGTCGTACAACGTTTTTTGATTATCATATTTAAAAAAAATCAAATTCTGAAAATGATAATATTGGAAGGTTTGAACTGCCAAAACTGTCAAAAAGGCGGGCATTAAAGAAAGATGAGCCGTTAAAACCTTTTCATTTACAATCACTACTGAAATGTATCGATTCCTCCTAAACTTTTCGAAGTGGGGAAATTCCTCTTTCATCCCGTGGGAGGTAATATCTCAGGATTTTTTTGGTTCAGGCGTTGTACAATGCTTCATTAATGATTTCACTTTCACAAATTACAATAAACAAAGATCACGGTGATTACAATAATTGCATCGAACAAAAGTTTGTTTGACTAGAAAAAAACGAATTCGTTTTTGACATTTATTTATTGAGAAACATCACATGTCATAAATCAACGTCAATGGATCAACGCAGATTTTATTACGAATATTTTATTTAAAAAAATGTCATTAGCACTCGGGTTTCGCCCAAGTTCAATATCCGGAGGCCTCGCAGAATGACAATTATTTACCATCTCGGTTGTAATATACAGGGTGTCCCAGCCAGTTGTAAAAGTCCATTAGTGACCTTTAAATGGTAAAATTTAAAAAACTAAACTTATTTTCAACCATACAGCATGTCCTAAAAATAAGTTACGATACAAATTTGTGTTTTTTTTTTAATGAAACACTGTTTCCTGGCATTTTTAGATGTAGCCTTTTAAAACAATGTTTTTACGCTGAACTTTTATTAGTCGATTTCGCTTAGTTTTAGAAATAAGACGGTTTTTTTGACGAAAACATGCACTTTTAAAAAATTAATTACACAAAAACTAAAACAGCTAGAACAAGTTTTTTCTTACTTCTGCAAAGAAGAAAGTTCAGAATTTAAAGCTGTATCAATTTTTTAGTGTTTTGAATTTGTAAAGATTAATAAATTAAGAAGTTTGTTAACTCTTTCAGGGACGGTGGGTTAAAATTTAACCCACCTTTTTAACTCACCTTAATTTATATTTTTGAGCAGTTTTGATTATTAATGGTAATATTTTTAATAATACAGACATTATTCTTGTAGAGTTTATCACATTTTTTTTTATTTACAATCAATGAACTTAAAATTATTATGGAAACTATACAATTTATTAATCAATTTGAAATACCTACATTATTATGATACTTATTTTAACTAAATTGAATTGATTATATACAGATAATGGATAATGATTGTTATAAATACAAAGAGGAAAAAAAACAAAACAAAAAAATTTCTTTCATTCTATTTTGACTAGTAAGCTTCGTGACGTCATTGAGCATTACCAGCCTACTTAGGTAACCACTTTTGCTTAACATTACATTGATAAAATTTTGACTTTTTACTAACTGTATTTCGTATTATTCTTAGTTTTTTTGAGATATGAGTGGTATGTCCTGATGTGGAAAATTACAACAATAACATGAACTTTGTTGATAAATTTCATCAGTTGATGACGTACAGTGCATTTCGTCCACCCAATTTCTGTGAATTCACAAAAATTCACTGTAGCCTGTGCTTTATTGTCATAATAAATGACACTGTCACGTTTAATTAAATTCTTATTCATTTTGGACCGGATTTCCAACCTAAAAATGGATTGGTACTATTACTTCAAGCAATGTAAGACAAAGCACAGGTAAAAAGTATGTAAGGAATATGGGGCATTTTGTCAACATGATAAATGTTCATTAAAGTTCTCAAACAAGGTTAGAAAAACCTAAAAACTAATTTACACTTTTAGTCTGTCATGAAAATTTGTTGCGCAAAATTCACTGTCCGGAACTGTACTCAACTGAAAAAGTCATAAATGGTGGCACTGAATTTTTTTCTATCTCGTTGATACTTGCATTATGTAGCACCAAGCAACAAGAGTCTCGAAGTAAATGGCAGTGTGTAACTTGTAGAGTCTCTTTGTTAAGGCAAACAGAAAAACTGCTTTCAAGCATATTATTACAAAAAATAATAACTTTTGTTAGCTATCGTACGTATTATTTAGTTTGCTTTTGTTTTTATTATTTCTTGTTATTTTTCTTTGTTCATTATAATACTATTTTATTTTCTTAATTTATTTTTTAAATGCCTATTATGTCACTAAATAAGTAATAGACAATGACTACTTCAAATTAACAATGCTTTGAAATTATTAAAAATGTACGAGATTTTATGAGGGGTTCATGAAGTTAATGAGATTACCGGAGAAAGTAAAAAAATCTGAAATGTAAAATAATTGGTCATATGATGAAAAACTGTCGTTAGTGCTATTTTAATACCTATTTTTTAAATAACTTGAAAAATGATTATTTTTAAAATCCAGTAAATAGGTGTACCTGTACGGTATTTTAAATACATTAAAGTGTGTACCTGAAAGGTCACTAATGGACTTTTTCAACTCGCTGGGACACCCTGTATAGATACAGTACGATCAAAAAGTCTGTCTATCGTACGAGGTCAAAAACCTGTGCGATTTGTTTTTGCACTGTGTGTTAGAAATCTAACGCACAATTCATACTCGAAAGTTTTGTATTTTTTCATTTAACGTATTTTTTTTTGTATCCATTATAAAAAATAAATCGTTATTCAACGTATTTTTGTATCCATTATAAAAAATAAATCGTTATGAAAAAAAAAATATGTTCGTAAGAAAAAAAATATTTATGGTCGTAGGAAAAATAGTGTACAAAACTTGCAGGAAAGTGTTTAACGCACTCGCGGTATTGCCTGCACTCGGCTAACGCCTCGTGCGCAACTTTCCCGCTTGTGCGTTATTTAACACTTTCCGTGCTCGTTACTATTTGAAAACTGATATTTTCTTTTAAAAATAAAATTATTTTTGCTTCTTTGGATAGTTTGGAGAGCATGTTTTTGAGCCGAAAAAGCATTTAGTTGCTTTTCCAGACGTTTTATCAGATTTTTCAACCAAAAGCACAAAACTTCGTCAAAAATAATTTTTGTAAAACATACCAAAAAATTAATACCAGACTGCTTAGTTTCTTACTGTTTAGTAATTTATTATCAGAATGTGAAATCTTTTAATACAGGTATGTTAACTAATTAAAAAACGACATAATTTTTGCTCTTTTCAAGCGTTTTAAAACATTTTTCATTCAAAAACGCAATTCTTTTGCAAAATTTAATCAAAAATACGTCGAAAAGTCATTGAATTAAGTAAAAATAGTGTTATTAAATATTTATTTATTATTATTTATCTATTTAAACATATTTTAACACCTTTATCCACTGTTTATTCAAAAATCCAGGTTGTACATAGCGCCTTTAGCATTTTTTGGTAATTTCATTCCTAATAGAAACCAAAATATAAGTCTTTTTCAATAAAAGAATATTGCGAAAAAAAATTTTGCTGATAGTTTATTAATTTTTTGCCTTATTTTCGACGAAAATTTTGAAAATAATTACGATTCTGACTAAAAAACGTCCTAAAACAGAAAATTGTATTTTTTGTATTGCATTTTTTAGCACAATCTAAAAAAGTAAAACACCATTTTTGAGTAAATAACTTGCATTATGTAGCACCAAACAACAAAAGTCTCGAAGTAACGGGCAGTAGAGTGTCTCTTTGTTAAGGCAAACAGAAAAACTGCTTTCAAGCATATTATTTCAAAAAATAATAACTTTTGTTAGCTATCGTACGTATTATTTAATTTGCTTTTGTTTTTATTATTTCTTGTTATTTTTCTTTGTTCATTATAATACTATTTTATTTTCTTAATCTATTTTTTTAAATGCCCATTATATCACTAAATAAGTAATAGATAATGACTACTTCATATTAAAAATGCTTTGAAATTATTAAAAATGTACGAGATTTTATGAGGGGTTCATGAAGTTAATGAGATTATCGGAGAAAGTAAAAAAATCTGAAATCTAAAATAATTGGTCATAGACCGATGAAAAACTGTCGTTAGTGCTATTTTAATACCTACTTTTTAAACAACTTGAAAAATGATTATTTTTAAAATCCAGTAATACCTGTACGGTATTTTAAATACATTATAGTGTGTACCTGACTTTTTCAACTCGCTGGGACACCCTGTATAGATACAGTACGATCAAAAAGTCTGTCTATCAAGCAAGCGTAGAAATTTAAAACGTATGTCTGTGGAAGACAAAATGTCACAATGACAAATAAGAAATGTCAAAATATATTTTATGAAAATTATGACAGGAAACCGTGGTGAACGATTTTTATGAATAAACACCATTTTAGTTTGTTTTGAGACGTTTTATAGAATAATTCAATTTAATTAGCTCAATGTTTTAATTTTTATAAAATAATTTTTTGACAACTGCCATGCAACATACGTCCTCAACCAGGACGCCTACTTGATAGAAAGACTTTTTGATCGCACTGTATAACAGCCCTGTGTGTTACTAAGGTGTTATTGACAATGTAACCATAACAGCACAACACGATGAAAAAATACTAAATTTTCATTCATCATAACAGCAGGTGCAGAAGAGTAAATTTACAGGTGAAACCACAAAAGTGAGCAAAAAAGGTGTCCCTCGCCCGTCATGCCATGCGAAGTCAAGTAGCGCAGATGATAAATATTATGGTCACGTGGTCGTGTTGTGACTCGTCTACACCTCGAATGGGGCGAGCGGAAGCGCTGGAGTCCGGGGGCAAGGAAACGGAAGAGAAGTCGAAAGGAAACAGCGACTAACACCGTGACCTTGAGGCCCTTGACCAAATCGCGTCGATAAAACGTCGCCGAGGATTCGATCGCGGCGCGAAGCGGGGCCGAAGGGGCGGCCGCCATGTTACGTTATGTTGTTTGTTTACAAAACGATTGCCATTTACCTCGAATTGCCAATGGGCCGACTGGAGGATCTGTTTGGCCTGGTCGCGGGCGCACCCCGCCGCCAACACGAACTGGTTGATCATCACTTGCTCTCGCAACGCAGAATCCATTTTAAAAAAGGCAATCACCGACTAAATCGCACAAATATGCGAACACTCCACACCACAGACAGTTGTTTTCAAAACTACTCTTTCACTCACTCTCTCACTCGCGCTGCCGCGCTCTCTGTTTTCCTGCGATGGGAAATGTTGTAATCATGAATGACGTCAGTTGTACGAGTGACAGGATGGGGAAAATCGGGACGTGGAGGGGGTAAGGACAATAACAATACAAGAAATTCAATCACAGGTGGAAAAAACCAAAAAAATTACATTCACAGTAAACTTGTAAGTCAAAACTCTAATAAATACTAAATTAAAAGCAAGCTTGATATGTCATTCTCAAACGTCAAAAAATCAACATTTTCAAAACATTCGAATTGGAGTAAGGAGGGGCTTAGATTTCGACAGTGTTGCCAATCTGTCACCTGTTTTTATGCAACCCACATTTCTTTTTATGCAACTAACATTACACTAGTTCACTGCTAGTGGTTTTAAATTAAAGGGGTGAGTGGATAAAGGTGTTATGTAACGTTTTTTTTTAAACAATTTTTTTCGAAATATTCTTTTATTAAAAAAGACTTTTGAATTTTGCTAAATCCGTTATGTACAGTTACGGAATTAAAATTTCGGACAGTATTTTTCTGTCACTTCAAAAAGTTCACTGTAAACTACCTTTTCCTACGACCATATACGAAACTAGATCATAACGCACAATTACATATGCGCGAAAATTGGCAATATCGTACGAGGTCGAAAACCTGTGCAATTTAACGCATAATTGACACACGAATGTTTTGTATTTTTTCATTCAACGTATTTTTTTTATAAAAAATAAATCGTCATTCAACGTATTTTTGTATCCATTATAAAAAATAAAGTGTTATGAAAAAAAATATATTTATGGTCGTAGGAAAAATAGTGTACAAAACTTGCAGGAAAGTGTCTAACGCACTTATTTATCACTTTCCGTGCTCGTTATGTAATATACTGTTTACTGTCATCATGACTGACATTTGACAATTAAACTTTTCTGTTAACCATGGTCAGTGATGCAATTTTTTAAGTCAAAATGACATAAACATCACAAGAGCACTGAACAAGAGTAAAAAATGAGGTTATTAATGTAAAGGTTGTTTTAGAATTTACATTGTAAAAATGACAATACTGCCCGAAATTTTAATTCCGCAACTGCACAACTTGGATAGTTGAATTAACAGTGGATAAAGGTGTTAAAATATGTTTAAATACATAAATAATAAATAAATGTTTTAAATAACATTTCAACGTATTTTTGACTAAATTTTGCAATAGAATTGCGTTTTTTATTGAAAAATGTTTTAAAACGCTTGAAAAGAGCAAAAATTATGCCGTTTTTTAATTAGTCTAGTATTAATTTTTTGGTATATCTTAGCAAAAATTAAAGACTTAAAAACGAAACGCAACTAAATGTGTGAAAAAGGCAAAAATAACATCATTTTGGAATTAAATGTGTGATTTTTCGGCTTATTTTTGACGAAGTTTTATGCTTTTGGCTGAAAAATCTGCTAAAACGTCTGGAAAAGCAACTAAATGCTTTTTCGGCTCAAACATGCTTAAACTCTCCAAAGAAGCAAGAATAATTTTATTTTCGTGATAGTTTATTAATTTTTTGCCTTATTTTCAACGAAAATTTTTGATTCTGACTAAAAAACGTCCTAAAACAGAAAACTGTATTATTTTTGAACGAATTTTTTACACAATCTAAAAAAGTAAAAAGAACACAATTTTTGATTTGTGACGAAATAATTTTGTAATTTTTTTATTGAAAAACGTGCTAAAACGCCCAAAAAATCATAAAGAAGGTCATTTTCAACACGGTTTGGTGATTTTTCAATGTATTTTAGCAGAAACTTGCAAAAAAACGTGATGTAAATAAGCAAAATTCATTATTTTCCAGTTAATTTGGTGACTTTTCGGTATATTTTTGTCTAAATTTTTCGAGATTGAAAAACATGGTGTTTATATAGAAAACCTTCAAAAAGTGGATGAACTAGCTTCAAAATTACACTAATAAACAAGAAAAAAAATTTTTTAAATGAGAAGTTAATTTTCGGGATAGAAAAGTACGGAAGTTACCTGTACATAAGAAGTTTGGATGAATGCACTCCATTTCAAAAAGTCATTATTTTAAAAGGCAATGCTTCTAAAAACATGGGTGGTGAAACTTTAGAGAGTAATTGGTAAAAATAGAAGTTTATCAAAAGAAAAACTTTCAAATTTACGCGACGAGGATGATGATGAGTACAAGTGGTTTTATGAAAACATTTGTCACGTAGATGATAGTAGCATTAGTAGCCCAAAAAGATGAAAAACTAATTGATAATAATTAATATGAGACTTTTTTATATTGTGTCGTTAAAATTTCATTTATATTTGTTTTGTTAAATTCGAAATATTTTTATAAAGCAATAGTTATCACAAAGTTTATATTAGAAAATAAAGCTTGTTCTTTGGTACATAACACTTTTATCAATTCTTTTATAATATAAACTAATGCATTATAGTGGATGAAGGGGTCAAATACACTTGATCGTTAAAAAATCTATAAAAAACATAATTACGAAGTTTTCTTATAACAAGGAAACAATATTCACATAGGCCTTTATACATCATATGATTTGTTTACCAAAAACAAATTGGAAAGAAGTACCAGCAAATTATATTAAAATGCTTATAACTCCAAACATTTGCACATGACACCTTTATCCACTCACCCCTTCAATTATCCTTTTCTTTTTTTGTATTTTTACTATTAAATTATACTAACAAATTTCAAGTAAAAATTATTATTATTATTAAGACAGCAATACATAATAGTGTTTTTGTTCAAATTTTTGTGCTCTAATTATTTGTTCTTGATTCTATGAAAATAACAAGAGATTACAGAATATTAAAACATTATTAGTTAAACTCTTAATTAATAATAAACAAAGATTTGGAAAACCGCAGATAATTTTCCTCAGTTGCAAAAATATGCTTAGCATTATTTTATAATTCCTTGTATTTTTGAAATAAAAAGGTATTATAACAAAATTGTTATTTCCTTTCCAAAAAAGGATCAATTTTAAAAGTGAGCGGAACAAACTCCAAGTAAGATTTCCTTGCATTAAATTCCCCTTAAACTTTAGTAATGACTTACCTACACCTTTCATTATGCCTTGCCTTTTTATGGTAATCATATAAACCTACATCTGAAATAAGTAAAAAAATATGTCAATTAGTCCAGTTTTAGCTTCCAGATCCTTTATTTACAATTATTACAGGATCTGGAAGCCAAAAACTGGACAAATTGGCATATAATTTAGATTTACAAATTAACCTTCATTAAAAAAATAGGTTTTTTTTTCTGATCTTGTTACAATAAATTCAATTGTGTAATATTGTCAATAACCAGGGCAGGTTAAAAAATAAATAAAAATCAAAACTGTAAATATGTATTTTACTTAAACTATAAATATCAAAATATTTAGAAATAATCCAGAAGATTATGATTCAAGTTCTACTTTATACACACGTTTGTTTGCCAATATTTTGCACAAATTTCTTATAACTTAAAAAAAAAGAGTAAAATTGTCATGAAACGTACATCTTCTCAACCAACTAGCAAGTCATAAATTTCAACAAAAAAATGTGTTGTGTAAAATCGTTACTATAATACTTTTATTCGAGAATAGTCTTTAAATTCACTGTAGGCACCCGTTAATACTACCATGAAAAATCCACATTGAACCACCTAAACAAACAAATAAAAGAAGGTTGTTTTTATTACATTAATATTATACATGCTATTAAAATCACAATTCAATTTACTGTGAATTAAATTACTACCATATAATAATCATAACGCTATACGTCAGTCATTTAATAACCTACTCTAGAAAAAAGCACCTAATTTGAAATCATTCATGAAAAACATCAATGACACAATTCTACAAACAGTGCCAATTCAACATCCACACAAAATCGTGTGTTAAGAAAACCACTGGTTATGCAAACATTCCTTATAAAGGAATTGTTATGAATCGATCAATTAGTTCACTTTTGACCTCTTTTTCGCGATAGCATCCTCAACTGCTTTCAACTGTTTTAATAATTCCTCTCTTCGAGACGTCGCCTTCTTCGACTTGGGATCCAACGGCGGAGGCGAATTCGCCGGACGTTTCTTCCCTTGTAACGCTTCCGTTTTACGCGCAATGTCCGAAATTTCCGGTTTACGTGCACCTACCGGATTTTTCAAATTCAATTTAATTTGCCGTTTCTCAGACGAACTTCCTTTTAAAGCATCCATGGCTTTGGCTATCGAAATATCAACACCTGCAATTAATCACAATTAAAAACATCACAAAAAAATTTTCAACACACCACTCGTCCTTCGCGGCGAACTTTCCTCCCTACTGGAAGAACTACTCGATCCTGAAGAATCCGAATCACTCGAACTCGATCCAGAACTATCCGATGACGACTTCGACGATCTTCGACGCCCTTTCACCCTTGCTAGAGCCGCAGCTATCGCCATTTTACTTCGGGTGCGACCGAACTGATCCTCTTTGAGCGGTGCAGGAGGATTTGTTGCACTCACTCTCATCATTCCTGAAAAACGCATTTGAATTAAATAAAATTTCATTAAAGTTTAATTTTCTACCAGGCGAGGGCGCTCGTTTTCGTGGTGCTGGCGGGTTCATTAGAGCCGCTCTCTCATTGGCTGCTTTGCGTTCCGAAACAATGACAGATGGCGATACATGTCTACTACGATGCGACCGACTTGATCTCTTGTGTGACCTTGATCTCGACCGGAATGAACTGCGACTAGATTCCGATGAACTTCTAGAAGAACTGTAAAAATTTCCTTGATACATAGCCCAGTCAAATTAGACAAATCGTTGGAAAAAAAATCCTAGAGAGTTGGATTTTTTTAAAACGCTTTCTTTACACTTGGGTATACATACCGGGTGTCCCAGGCAGGCTTGGATATAGGAGATTAACATGGGAAATTAGTTTTTATTTTTTTCCGGCTGCAGGAGTAACAAAAATTCAAATCTGTTTAATGGAGCTTGTAGTGCTCGAAAAGGACAATCTTTTCGACATTTTTGTCGATTCTCCAATTAACTCCATTTCGGCGTAAACGGCTTTTGAAAAATTGAAATTTTAATTTGCCGGGTTAGCGTTACTAAGAAACGAACTATCAAGTCAAATTGTGACAAAATCTCCTTTGGCAACAATGACTTGATAGTTCGTTTCTTAGTAACGCTAACCCGGCAAATTCAAATTTCAATTATTCGACGGTCGTTTTCGCCCATATGGAGTTAATTAGAGAATCGATAAAAATATCGATAAGATAGCCCTCTTCAAGCACTACAAACTCCATCAGTCAGATTTTGATTTCTGTTACTCCTGCAGCCAGAAAAAAATAAAAACTAATTTTCCATGTTAACTTCCTATATCCAAGCCTGCCTGGGACACTCGGTATATCAAAAGTCCCCGAAGGTGGGGGGGCGAGCTCGAGGAGGGGGATGGGGTTAAAAGTGTCTTTTTTTGTTTTTTTGCTTATATCTCGGAAATTATCACTCCTAACGGTTTTTGCCTGCTTATCAAAATTAAACCTACAAAATTTCCTACAAAAATGGTCCTTTGCATATTTGTTGTAGGACTAACCGTAAGCGAGTTATAGGGCAGAAAATAAAACATCATTTAAAAAAATGTGCTTTATCTGCATTTCAAACAGAATTAGTCTTGTAATTAAAAAAAAAAAAACTGACAATAAATTGAATTTACTGGATCCAATACTTCATTAAAAGAAGGGAGTCACGAGGGTCTATAAATACAAACTCATCGTTTATGTAATTTTTGAAGAATTTTCTGTAGAAGTCTATTTCTGCATCAAAATTTCCTACAAAAATGGTCCTATTCATTTTTGTCGTAGGACTAACCGTAGGCTTCAAAAGTTTGGAGTCTACATAAAATTGCATTAAAAATACTTTGAAATATTTAAACGGAGATATAAATAAAAATTTTGGATGAAAGAGAGAATCAATCTGTAAAGGGGTTAAATGGGGTGTAAATGTTTAAACAAAGATATAAACATAACATTCTTTAGAGGTGTAAAGGGGCACTAAAATCAGATTTTTCGAAAATTAGTCTTTAAGGGAATAAAACGGTGTACACATTTAAAGGGATATAAAGACCTTAAATTTAGAAAACATGATCCTTAGAGAGTGTAGAAGTGCAGATACAGCATATGAGGACGACTCGGAAGACTTTACAGACTCTCTAATGAAGTGTTGCACCAAATAAATTCAATTAGTTTTCAGTTTTTTCAAATCACAAGATTACTTCTGTTTTAAATGCGGATAAAGCACATTTTTTTAAATGATGTTTTTTGTCAGCCCTATAACTCGCTTACAGTTAGTCCTACAACAAAAATGCAAAGGACCATTTTTGTAGGAAATTTTGTAGGCTTTAATTTTGATAAGCAGGCAAAAACCGTTAGGAGTAATAGTTGTTTCCGAGATATAAGCAAAAAAACAAAAAAGACACCTTTAGCCCCCTCCCCCTCCACGAGCTCGCCCCCCACCTTCGGGGACTTTTGATATACAGGCTGTATTATGAAAAACGCCCAAGCCACAACTCCATTATTTTTAAAGTTATGACAATACTTCTTAGAAGAAATTTTTTGTCATCTATCGTTTGGGATAGATGCTAAATTATTGCTGTTTTCTGTTTCACCGGAAATGACATCAGCGTTATTTTTTTAATGGAACACCCTGTATGTTTTACCACTTTTGGATTCTTTGTTTAATTGTGTTTTAACAAGTTTTAGTACCATGTGCCTAAAACCAACCGTTTGTGAGATATGAGTCAATTAAAAATTTATTAAAGTAGGCAGTGGAAAACAATAATATTAAGTAATGTTGACAAATATTATTACTTTGCATTTTCTCTTATTATTTTTATGCTTTTTGGTGTTCTGGTGATAATGTGTTAACAGACATGATTCGAGAATATTTTGAAAGCAATAAAAATAGTTGGAGACCACAACGCCTTTACACTGGGCGGTTTCCAATAAGAGAAGTTCCAATTCGTCAACCTGAAGAAAATTTAAAGATGTTTGCGGTTTTTAGAAAACCCAAATTAGAACAGTTGCGTGCGATAAGCCAACGTTACTTGCATTTTCTTCAATACCTATCTAATTCTGTATCTCCCCAAACATCCTCAAATTTTCTTTAAATCGCTTAAATTTTCGACGATTTGGAACGTGTCTCATCAGAAATCACCCAGTGTAAAAGCGTAGTGCTCTCCCACAATTTTTATTTTATTCAAAATATGTCTGTTAACACATTATCATCCATGATTAACATTAAAAAGTATAAAAACAGTAAGAGAAAATGCAAAGGAATAATATTTGTCAACATTACTTGATATTATTGTTTTCCACTGCCTACTTTAATAAATACATTATTTGGTGAATATCTCACGAGCGGTTAGTTTTAGGCATATGGTACTAAAACTTGTTAAAAGACAATTAAACAAAGAATCCAAAAGTGGTAAAACATACAGGATTTTCATAATACAGCCTGTATATCTACCCAAGAATAAAGAAAGCGTTTAAAAAAATTACAACTCTAGGATTCTTTTCCACCGATCGCCCTATTTTTATCTAATTTGACTGGGCTAACAATAAATTCACGATTAAAAATTTTATACCTGCTGGAAGAATAACTTGAACCGGAACTGTACGAACGTTTTCTTCCTGCAGTTTTACGACCTGCTGGTGATTTTGACCTCATCCAAGGATCCGACCATTCGTCTCCTCGCACAGGTCGTTCTTCAGCTGCTCTTTGAACGATCACTTCACGTTTAGGTTTGCGAGTTTTTGTAGTTGCTGGAATTGGCTCATCTTCGTATTTATTATTGTAAAAATCGGGCATTCTATGTGATGGAAGTTCTCGGTATGTTCTGACTCGTTCTCGTGGCGGTGGTGGTACGTAGTCAGGTTCGTATATGACTTGTCTTCGGCCGTAATATTCTTCAGTGGGTGGTGGCCGAACCACTGGTGGATACTCAACAGGGACGTGTCTTACATATCTATACATTAAGTTTAGTAAATCTTTGTTTCAAAAATAATTAAGTACCTTGGTTCCGGTGATGCAACACGTCCGTAATAACCATTCTCTTTATCAAATTCTTCTTGTGCTAGACTCAAATTCATTTTCTTTTCTTCAAAATCGATGTCTTGTTCTTTACGTTTTATTGATTTTCGGAGCATTTCTTTGGCTGTGCGAAGTCCACGTTCCCATGCTGATTCAACGGGTGCTGGTTCAGGTCTACCGTAGGTTCTTTCTTCTCTACCGTATTCGCCAGGAACGACAGGCCGGATCAGTTCAAACATTGTATAATTTCCTTAAAATAAATACAAAATATATAGTGATTTTTAAAAAACGACAGGTGCTGTAATTAATTAATTTATGGTTTGATTTCAAAAATTAAAAAAATTAATTAATATAAGCTGACAATTTTAGGATTTTCCTAAATATCATAGTATATTTTGGGCTTTCTAATTTTAAATTAAAACACATATTTTTTCTTTATAATTTAGAATGTATTAGTTGCAGTCAACATTTACGCTTTGTTCAGTTTCGACGCAGAATCGCAAAAAGCACGCTGAAAAATTCGAAATTCCGAGTTAAGCCAAAAACTGAGTTTCTTAATATCCTAATGAATAAATTAATTCAACTCAGGTCAAGAAATAATATAAATAAAAGAAAAAAAATAATATAAAGACTTTCCCGTATCATAAATGTTTTGTCTTTTTTTATAAATCATAAACTAGCAAAAAAATCAAATTTTTGAAAATCCTTAGACAAACATAAACGACTTAAAATAGTATCTTGAATTTTTGAGATAATTTTGTATAGTCTTCACATTAGGGCTTTATTTGAGTAACATAAAAAAATGCGTCGATCTCACAGAAATTTGACAGCAAGAGTAAACAAATAGGGGATTTTTAATTGTTTTTAATTTTAATTTTATTTAAATGTACATAATTTGATATGTAATGTTAAAGTTTGTAAAGTATTTTAATGTGAAATTTTCTGGACGTAGGGCTGATGAAGGCCAAATTGGCCGAAACCGGTACCCGATAATAAACAATTTGAAATTAGGAAGAAATTTTATTTTTGGACCATAGATTACCTAATGAAATAGCCCCAATTAGAGGTAACTACATAACTTAATAAAAAAATATGTAAAATGCTCTTAAATACTCTGTTTTTTGTCATTTTTTTGACGTTTTTAATGAAATTTTAAATTTCAGTCTTCGTAGATACATCATTTCTTTCTGCCAATAAGTGTGTTTATTAATTTACATTTATTTTTAAGTTTTGTTGAAAAAAATAAATAAAAACAAAAATATCTAAACCGATAAATTTTCTACTAAAGTTGGGGAAATTTTTTTGTAATATTTTCTATGGTATGTCTTCAAAAATGTGTTGTAGCGCTCTTTAGAAAATGTTTCAGCATCAGGTGTTGTTTGTTTCCACTTAAATTAAAGAAATTAAAAATTAGTTTCCATCAACGTATTTTTCAATAACTAATTTATGAACTGCTCTATTTCATAAAATTGAAGGTTGGGGTCTACGAGTATTAAGTTTATTGAACGGTCATAACAAATTTTTAATTTTCTGAGTGCACCAGCACCAGTGTCAAAATAAAGACTTTTTTACTATTTTATGCAATATGCATATGCAATATGTTTCACTTTTACTAGAAATTATTTTTTTTTAATTATCAAAGTTAAAAAAAAATAGTTGCATAGACAATGCCATTACTGTAATGTTAAAAAAACATCAAATGAAAGAAAATATTGCCAATATTTTTTTAAATTTGTAAAGAATGACAATAATTACCTATAACAAACCAGAAAAAACATCTAATTTAGTGTGATTATTTTTTTTATTATTTATTTATTTTGTTTACTTTTACCAAGATTATTGTTAACGACAATTTGTTATTGACACCATGCAACTAGATTTTATTAATTTTTATAATTTTTTTCTCCAAATTCCATTTTTTTAAATTATTTTTAGGTAAAGTAAAACATATTGCAAATGTCTGTACCAAGAAAAACAATACCTTCCAAATTATGAAAAAAATATGTCTCTATTTAAAATTAAAAAGTTGAATATAGCCCAAAATACAGGGTGTGTCAGAACTTGTGACACAGAAAAAAAAATTCAAGTAAGATAAGATATCAGAAATATGGAAAAAATGTTTAAAAAACTTTGACATTTATTTTTTGACATTTGAGATTTTTTTATGTCTGTGATACTGATGATCTTGTATATGTATTTTTATAATTATTTAGTAAACATACAAAAATTTTGGTAATAAAAGCCGCAAATAACATTAAACAGAGTTACAGTTTAGGATACTTCCTTGTTTCCTCTTCTAGTAGCAAAAAAACTTGGAAATTTAGTTTTTTAACAGACATAATGCAAAATTTAAACTTTCATAACTTCGAAATTTTTCTAGATAGAATTTTTTAAACATTGTTTCCATGTTCCTGGTATCTTAAATTACATGGTATTTTTCTCAGGGGCGTGAGTTCTAGCGCACCCTGTATAATGACATTTACAAAAATTCTAAAACTGTCAGCTTATATTTACTATATTAAAAGCCATTTAATTTAGTTTTTTAATTTTTAAAGTCGGACCAAAAAAATTAAATTTCTACAGTCCTGCCGTTTTTTTTAAATCACAATGTATGTTACATATACTTATTTTTTAGGTCAGTTTTGTGAATAATTTAAATTTTTCAACATCTGTACATGCAAATTTAGCACCTTATGTTCTCAAAAACCTCAATTTAAACCATTTATTATTCTGAAAAAACTGTATACCTTTATCAGTAACCCCTGGATGCAAAAATCGACAACTCGCCCCCCACGTGCACTGCCCCCTTGAGAAAAATCTACACACAGGTCTAGGTTCTGTCTCTTCAGGTCTGACTTCGTCCTCATCTGTAACTTCACCCTCTTCAAGTTCCTCTTTTTCTTTCTCTCTCTGTTCCGCCATCTCGCCATCTTCAGCTAATGAACCTGAATCTTTTTCATCCTTGTCCTTCTTTTCTTCCATTTCGCATTCTCCATCTTCTGCTTCAAAATCTAACTGTTCTTCACCGTCTTCAGGTCGGGTTTTTTCCGAAATAATTTCAACATCTTCCTTTTTCGTTTCACCATTCTGTTTTCTTTCGTCGCGTTCGTCGTCGGAATGGCCTCCTATAGATTCATCTAAATCGGAAACATCTGACAAGTCTTCATGGTTGATATTGATTTCCTGTCTGACATTTTTCGGTTCTTCCTTTTTGTGTTCTGGTTCCTTTTCATGGTCTGATTCCATATCACCTATCAAATTACGCAAGTATTTCAAATTGTGTAACAAAAAATAAAATATTTACCGTCGGAAATTTCCTCTGGTAATGTATCAACATTTTTCGTGATATTTTTATTCTTTCGACTGGACGAATCTACACTCGCTACACTTGAATCAGACGTGTTTCCGTCCTCATTGTCTGACCTCTTCGCACGTGAGGACCCCGATCTGTCGGAAATATTAGTCACCCTATCTGGCGA
Organism: Tribolium madens; assembly: GCF_015345945.1. NCBI lineage: Eukaryota > Metazoa > Arthropoda > Insecta > Coleoptera > Tenebrionidae > Tribolium > Tribolium madens. Next base: position 5,794,734 of record NW_025400975.1, read on the forward strand.
TATTGAATGTTTTGAGCTACGACTTTCTGAACGTTTGTCTCCGTTATTTGAAATGGGGCTTTTGAGCCCGGCTGGTGAGCTGGACCGGGACGAGTTAGCGGGTGAGGGGGACCTAGGACCGTCGCCATTGGGCGGGGACCTAGGGGGGTTTTCGGGTGAATTAGGCGAGCCACTACGTGACGAGGCCGGCGATTTGGGGCCACTCTGGCTGTCTTCAGGCGACGTGGATCTGCTTAACGATTCAGGCCCACTTTGTGGCGACGCAGACCTGCTTATGACCGAAGCCGCCTGTGAATTTCGACTTCTGGATCTAGAACTGGCGGGACTGTGGGGCCCTTTTCTCTCACTTTCGTTGTCAGAAGACGCATCACGCGAGTCTTCCGAGTCCATTTTATTAGTGATTTAGGCTAAGAGAGTAAAATATCGGTTAGAATTCTTGTGGAGGGAGTTGATGGGTACAACAAAAGATCAATTGCTAAACACTTCTGATTTAATCTCTTTGAGACCGATGTTATTTTAGTCTTACCTTCGGTCTGCCGCCAACTCCATTGTTACCATTAAAACACTTTTTGATTATATCTCGCTTCTTCATGTTTAACATTTTTTCCAAACAACTAACTTACTTGACTTTTAACTTCAAAATTCACAACACAAACTACTGTTGAGTCTTTCGCGTACTTGTACGAGCTTTACGGTGGCTTTTCGGTTATCGACTTAACTGTATTTATACTTATAACGCAAACACAAGTCTTAGGTAGAAGGAACTGTTTAATGAGCACTTGAGTTGCACAAACTTGGTATCTTACCTTGGTTTTTGTTCGGCAGTTCCTGCAGCAGAACGCAATGGCCTTTCTCACACAAAATTACTTTTAATTCGTTTTTAACAACATCGACTTGAGACACCTCTCCCTGCCACTTTTTGCTTCAGGAAATGGCGTCCCCCAAGACTTCAATAATCTAGGGATTTTGCGTTTAGAACCAAACACAAAACAAAACTTCCCCAAATAATTCAAAAAAAACTTTTTTATTGCAAAAAAATAACATTACAACTTATTTCATCAATCTATATACGCCAAGTTACTTCCACTTCATCGGTTCTATACCTCTGGGTGATAAAACATTCCCCCCGCAAGACTTCAATAATCTAGGGACTTTGCGTTTAAAACCAAACACAAAACTAAACTTCCCCAAATAATTCAAAGAAACTTGTTTTATTGCAAAAAAATTAATAATACAACTTATTTCATCAATCTATACGCCAAGTTACTTCCACTTCATCGGTTCTATACCTCTGAGTGATAAAACACTCCTCCCACCTCATTCTAGTACCTGACCTGAACATTTCAGATCCAGCTTGTGCAATCATCACCCCATTATCAATGCAAAATCGTTCATCGGTCGCAAATAGTTTAGCCCCTCTTTCGTCACACATTTGTTTCATCATTTCTTGTAATCTCTCATTACAACCTACGCCCCCAACGATAAGAACCTCCTGTGAATTACAGTGGGCTAAAGCACGTTCAGTTATTTCAACCAACATGGGAAATAACGTCTCTTGTAGAGAAAAACATAAATCTTCAGGGGAATACCCTGATTGGAGAAATTTATCGGCTCTTTCTTCCATAAATGTTAAAATCCCGGAAAAACTAACATCCATGCCTTTCACGCAGTATGGCAACTCTATGAATTTACTCCCCTTTTTTGCCATTTGTTCAATGTTGTAGCCTGGACTGGGGTCATTCGGGAGTTTCAAAACTCGTGCAAATCGATCTAAACAGTTCCCCACAGCAATGTCAATAGTTTCACCAAAAATTCGGTACTTATGTCTTGAGTAAGCTACTACTTGAGTGTTGCCCCCGCTAACATAGAGAACAATGGGATTTGTTGCTTTTGTAATCAATTTACCCATCTCAATATCTAATTAAAGTTAAGTAAATAAGTAAAATGTGAGATTTTAAATAAGAAAAAAGGATACGGCCGATGCAATGATTAACCCCCAACAACGGTTTATTCCACAACTGGGCCAAAGTTCGTGCTACAACTGCAACGGTTGCTAAAGGGGCCCCCATACCAGGCCCCTTGGTGTAACAAATAACATCAATTTCGGCCGGTTTAACACCTGACTGATCAAGTGCATCTTTGAGGACACTTATCACGTTTTTTCGGTGGTGTTCGGCTGTTTCTTTCGGTAAGAAGCCTTCGCCCGGTGGGGTTATGTACGTTTTTCTGCAATTTGATAACACTCGTCCGCTTTTTATAACCCCAATGCCTAGTTTATTGGCACTGCCTTCTAAACCCAATGCAACAACCATTTTCTAGCTGCAATAAAATGCAAAATTGGAATTAAATTAATTCAAAAAAACCCTAAACATAACCTCAACTCTGGTCGAATTCTAACCTCAAAAAACAAAACGAAGAATAATTCTAGGCATTTCATTTTTTTAGGCTCTTATATGAATGATGGGGTAATAATAACGTGCCTGTGGCCTCTCAATAATGCAAAATTGTGATTCAATTCTAATTTAAAAGTTGCCTAAACATAACCTCAATTCCATAACATGTCTGCAGCCTCTGAAGTGAATCTTAAACAAACTTTGCGCAAGTTAGAATTCCCTCTTTGTGCTAAAGAAGCCCTAAATAAAATAGGTGAGTGAATTTGATTTGTTTTTGAACCAACTGGTATAAATGATAATTCTAGGTGAGCTAATATGCGGCCGCATCACCAGTATCAAAAATATGGATTTAGCCCTCAATCTGATGTCCGAATTTATTTTCTACGAGGTAGATCGGCGGGGGAACAAGCGCACCTCTCCACTTTCTGCCCTAATGGAGCTGCATTTACTCGAAATATTATTTGAACATTTTAATAGCCTTTCAAATGAAGCGGCCCGAAACACAGTTTTCTTGTCCCTGTTTAGTGGCACCACTGCGATGCAAAGATCGGGGATTTTAAGCAAATTAGTGTCTTTAGCAATCGGAATTCCCTCACCAGCAATTCTAACTTCTACAAGTACGTGGATGCAGCAGTTGGGGTGCACTTCTGTGAACAGTTGTAAACTGGCAGAAGCTATAGTTTATGACTATTTCCACCTCGTACCTGCCGCTTCTGAACGAATGAAAACTTTACCAGACGTCGCCCCACAATTTACCGCTAATTTCCTGACTGCAGTTGCTGAGAATTACTACAATTCGAAAAATAAAGTTCAAACGTATCCTTCGGAAGGTTTGCTTCAAACGATAACGTTTTGGGTTTGTGTGAAGAATTTTCTGAAGTGAAGACTAATTAGGCGTTTTAGATTTCGCAAAATGCGTTTTTGTGCATAGCTGCGCAACAGAAACAAGCCGCACTGCCGCCGGGGGCTATCGCAATGGAGGCCACAACAGCGATTGCAGGATTGATCAGATGGTGCACTTTGGCGCCTCTACATGACCAAGACTCAGACTTGTATTGTCACTTACACTTAGCGCTCCTCAACAGTATCCTTGAAATACCACAAACACATCCCCCTAAGGCAATTAGTGCCCAACATTTGGCCCTGGCGTTGAGACACATTTTGTTGGCCAGTAACAAACAACAACCGAATTTACAAATCGCATTAGACAGATTTGCGCAAGCTGTGCAAGTTGCACTCTCCACAAAATGTGTCTATGGAAAAATAGATGACCTCATAAACCAACTACAACAACTTCCTTTTAATAAACTCATGAGTATTATCATAAACACACACAAAGAGTCTAAATAAATTTTTATTCCACGATTAAAACGGCTTAAAATTTCGCATTTTCTTCATCAAATTCACCTTTTCCTTTGATTCTTGGAAACTCTTCCTTAGCGCGATTATGTTGTTCATTTTCTGTTCCTTCAACTGGAAGGTGTAGAAATTCTTCAGTTCTTTCTTCTTAGACTTGATTTTGTTTTTCTTTATTAGTTTATTTTCCACACTTTCCTTTCTAGACAAACCCGGATTTCGCCCTTTTTTAGTCACTACAGTCCACCCTTCATCATCTACTTCTTGCTTCTCACTCGACTTCTTCTCCTCTTCTTCCTTTTCATGTTGTTTAATGTAATTGTTCACTTCTTCGTTCAGTTTTTCATGATTGTAAACCGTTGAATTATATTCGTGAATCCATTTACTTACTCCTAATAAAACGTTTCTTGAATTTAACAAAGTCAAACGCTCCAATTTTAATGCTTTTAAGAGACTTTCACGTTTTGTAAACACCACATAGGCTATTTTAAATCCGCACAATTCATTAGTCTCATTTACACTTGTTTGAAGCATAACTGATTGTACTTTTCCAGCCGGAGAAAATACGTCTTTCATGTGCTCTTCCGTGAGATAGGGGGGCACATTGAGAACAAAAAGGGTTTTCCCGGGGGGCTTCTTCTCCTCAAAATTCCTAACAGAGTGTTCTTTGAGAAACATGTCATGATGATCTGTGCTATCACTTGAGAAATAAAAAGGAATAACTGAAAGAAAAAACATAAGACATTGTTATTATTTATAAAAAAATACCTGTGAAGCCCTGGACACTTTGAGTTGTCATTTTGCACGTGTTGACATGACTTTTTGAGGTTATGTTTGTTTATGCTTATCTGATGAGTCAAAATTTAGATTTATTCCTATCATATTTTAAAACTAGTGGCACTCGTTGTTATCAATGTGCGAGAGTATATAAATTATGAGCAAAACAAAAATTGTCTTATTTGGGATTTTGGGAGTTAGAGGTCATAGAAACCAAGAAGGATATCGATGGAAGGGATGCGCAGAGACGAAAACTGGTTGCGGACGAATCCATTCGTAAATATTGGGGAGTTCTGAAATCAGCTGAGAGCAGTGGTGTGTGTTCGCACTTATTTATTTGAACAAAACAAATAATCCATATACTGTAATGAAAATATTACAAAATTACATTTTTATTTTATAAATTGCAATATTCAGTAACCATTTGAGAAAGTTATTAGAAATTGTTGAAATTGTAGAAATTTAATTTTGGCGTCGATGTTCCGACAGCAATACGTATTTTAATATAAGTTCAATAAATTATTTTGATTTTTTGTCATTTTTTCTCTAGCTGTCAGGATAGAAATTACAAAAACCGAGAGTGAGGTTAGGTGCCTAAGGCCTGTTTTACATTTTTATGTCAGTCGAATTATAAATAGTCCAAGATTGAGTGTCCGCCAGTGTATTAAAATTCTTACATCTTATTGACTAGGTATGAAAACAAAACATCACTAAAAAAACTGAAAAAAACAAATGGGCGTACTTTTTTTTTCTCTAAAAATTTTGAAGACAAGGATTGTTAGGTATATCATTTTTGAAAATTCTTTTCATGCGTTAACAATTTAATAATTTGTTCATCATTATTCATCTTATGTATGAGTACCCACTTATTATATTTTTTTAAAGAATAACAGTGGTTTTGAAATATTATTTCATACGACGCCTATAAACAATATTTTTTTAATAGTAAACATTTGTTTAGTGTCAAAACTCAGTCATTTTTGACAACGTCAGGTCGCCACCAGATTTGGAACAAGCTCTACTTATTAACAGGGGCATCTTATAAATGTGGCTATAAATTTGGTTAGGTTGGTTTCTAGTGACAAACAAAAGATATCGTAACTAGTGTCAAAATTTAGGTTAAGTCACCTGTCAGCTTATATATAAAATTAAATTGGTAGTTGACAGCAGGTTGACAGAAAACGTCAACCATCTACAACAAAGGGTAACCAACCCTAAGCATTCAAAATTACTTCTGAAAATTGTAGTTACCAACAACTTAAAAAAACGTAATTTTCCTAAAAGTTCAAATCCTAGGTGGTAATTTCTTGTTAACAAATCTGTACAAATATTGTTTTCTAATGTTTATATTTTTAATAAACAAATCTATTCGTTACTTTTTGTTCGTCTTTTATTTATACAGAAATTAATATCACCGTATATTTGAAATAATCGTGGAGCATCCTATGAATTTTTTATATTTAATATTTCAGTCAATGAATATACAAAAAAAATGCAACTCTACAATTCCCTTTTTATCACAGAATGGTTCTGTGTTACGCCACTGCTCCAGTTTCGAGAATCGATATCCTTCTTGGTTTCTATGAGGTCTATGTGTAGTGGGAAACGTCAATTGTGGTGGTGCCATCTGTTCCAAATTGGATGAGTCATTTGTTAAATTGAAAACAAATGGATTTTGATAGTTGAAAAATAATGCCAAATAATTTTCGAAATGAGAAATTATTCCGTTCAAAAATGAGAGAAAAGGGTCAGAGTTGCAAGCCGTCGCGTTCGTAAGAGAGATTGATGGCTGGTATTAGTTGGTTCGTATAATTAATTATCACCAATTGAGAGTCAATTGAGATTAAATTTTTCGTTTAGGTACCAATCAAATGGAAAATGCTCCACCCAAGAGCACGGAATGAGCTCCGACCAAATCCCCCTGTACTCTTTAGGAGATGTCCAACTGCGGTTCCTCTGCCCTGAGGATCTAGACGAGGTGCGAGCCCTGTGCCAGGACTGGTTCCCCATCGAGTACCCCTTCTACTGGTACGAGGAGATCACGTCGAGCACCAGGTACCTATAACTGATTTTTTACCACAGGGATTGACAAAAACTTTGTAATTCAAGCAGGTTCTATTCTCTCGCAGCAGTGTACAACCAGGCCATAATCGGGTTAATTGTGGCCGAAATCAAACCGTACGCTAGTCTCAATGAGGAGGACTCGGGGATCCTTGCAAAAAAATTCGCCGAGCGCTCGGACATCGCCTATATTTTGTCCTTGGGGGTCCTCAAACAGTACCGCAGAAACGGGATTGCCTCTCTATTATTAGATTCCCTCATTACACACCTGACCACTAGCGAAAGGAGGAAAGTCAAGGCTGTCTTTTTGCATGTGCTTACAACGAATTCCGCTGCCATTAAATTTTATGAACATAGAAAGTCAGTTTAGGGACAAGTTGCAGATAATTGTCTCATTTTCGGTCATTTGCAGATTTAGACTTCACAGTTTTTTGCCTTATTATTATTCGATTAAAGGTCGGTGCAAAGATGGGTTCATGTATGTGCTCTACATCAATGGGGGCCATCCGCCGTGGACAATCTAATATCCTTTTAATGAAAAATTTATGTATTTATTTCACACTATTTTGAATATATTTCCTTAACTTTTCGTACTGATTATGTTAAATTCATGTGTGGGAAGGTGTTGAGCGGCGGGGGATTTTTTCCATGGATTTTACTCAACGTAAATCGAGCCATTCAATGGATTTGGAACTCCAAATCCAACACCCAACATGAAGAAAATTAACTATTTAATCTAGTCCAACAAACCAGTTCCCCACGTCTGGAACTACGTTTGTTACGTTTTGTATATATTAGGGCGATTTAGTCAGTCATCACTCAGAAATTACTGTTATTTCAGGTACCTGTTGTAAACATTTTTAAATTTAATATATTCATTACTTGAGTTCACTCATCATTAAATTTGATTCTTTGACAATTATTCTTCATTGTTATAGTTCAATACGTAAGTTGTTGTTTAATTATATTTATGAATAGTTTTATCTTTTGTTATGTGCTATATTTTGTCACCAGTATTATTCTGCTAAATACTGTAAACAATGAAAGATTATTAAATACGTATTTTGTAAAACGCAACGTGATTTTACCGTTACATTAAAAATTTATTGTCAATAAAATATTACATGAAAGGAACTTGACGTTAAAAAATACTAGTTGAAGTTAAGGTAAGAACAAATATTTACTTTGTTAACAAGTAAACTCATCTGCAAACTAATTATTATGCTTGTATTATACAGGTGCGCCAAAACTCGCGTCCCAGAGAAAAATTTCAAGTAAGATAAGATACCAGAAACATGGAAAAAATGTTTAAAAAATTTTATCTATATAAATTTCGAAGTTAGGAGAGTTTAAATCTTGCACTTTGACGCAAAAGACCTTTTTTATAAAAAACTATGAAATTTAGAATTTTTTTGCTAAAAGTGGTAAGAAACTACAGTCGAAATCGTTATAGAGTACTTTTTACTCTAACCCTCCCTAATTTAGGAACTCGTTTAAGTGTGTAAAGGTTGTTATCTGTACCAAATTTTGTAATTTTATCTAAAATGGTTTTGAAAATATTGGTAAAAACCCATTAAAAGACCCCTTTGAAGGGGTGTAGCTACCTTGCATAGCATTTTTCGATACATGTTCATAGGAAACTTTTGCCTTAAAATTGAATATTCTGTTTAAATTTGTAACAATAAAAATGAAACACCCTGAATATTTTCCTACGACCCTAATAGAAAGTAAGTTTTTCTACTCTAATTTCAAAAAGGAAAGTGACCCAAGAAAGTAAAATTTTTACCTTGATAATCATAAGGAAAATTATACAGGTGCGCTGAAAATTTTGACATTTGATATTTTTTTATATTTATTATGATTTTGTATATGCTTTTTTACAATTATTTAATAAAGGTACAAAAATTTTGCCCCTAAAAGCCACAAATAACATTGAACAGAGTTACAATTTAGGATACATCTTCCTCATTTCCTTTTCTGTAGCAAAAAACTTGGAAAATTATTTTTCCAACAAAAGTAAATAGAGTCAAAGTGCAATATTTAAACTCTCATAACTTCGAAATTTTTATAGATAAAATTTTTTTAACATTTTTTCCACGTTCCTGGTATCCTACTTTGTATGGCATTTTTCTCTGGGGCGCGAGTTCTGGCGCACCCGGTATACAAGTAGTGTTGATTCGAATTATCTGTCATTTAAAACTGAGTCAAGTTGCAACGAAGTGATTCTATCGATGGTTTCCTGTAGTTCAGGCGATTCGCGACCGCTTGTGGAGCCTCGAGGGGTATTTGAAGGTGTGACCGGTCCGAGACTGCCTCCAGTGATCCCCACTTCTGGTGAATTATTTATTTCGGGTGTTCTTAAACCGGCAATGCCCTTTTTGGGGATTGTTGCAAAGTCTCTTTTGATTTTTCTTCTACGACCTGGTTCGTTTCTTCTCAATTGAAGCATATTTTCTAAATCTATAATATACAAGAATCCGGCTATTAGCAATTCGCTTGTTTGCTCGCCTCTTTTATATGCCGCTTCTATTTCTTTACTAGTGCGTTCGTCATATTGCCACCATCCTGGAAATTAAGGTTGTTTAATTTGTTGTTAAATGAAAGAGAAAATTTTTATAAAGTGTATACTGAATAATGCCTGAGTTTACATTATGTAAATCAAAAAAAAAAATTAACAAAATTCAACCAACATGGTTGACAAATATTTACACGATTATCTCAATAAACCAGCTTCCCCTTTTACAACTAAATTTTCGCGTTTATCACGCTTAATACTTCTTTTGCGAGTGGGTGTTTTCTTACAGTATTGCCAATTATTTGTTAGATCAATGATATAAATTTCACCACAAATCAAAATTTCTAATTGTGGTGTATTTAATTGAAACGCTTGTTCAATGTCTTCGTTTGTACGAGGGTCATACCGCCACCAACCTTAAATTTGATCATTTTAAACTAAAACCCAGGAGCAAGAAGGTAAATTACCGTTTTTGCCTTCATAGAACCACTGATAGCCACCGTCAAAACCTTCAGTTTCCTTTTGGTAGGGCTTCTCTAGTAAGTTAGGTTGTTCGATAAAGTCTTTTGGGATTTCTTGCCTACACATGGCACATTTCTTACTTTGATTTGCAATGCCTTTCACACACAGGAAACAAAAGATGTGGCCGCAAGGCAGTTGGGCGGGATGAACACAATTTTGGAGGCAAACAGCACACTCCAAGTTATCACCTGAAACGTACAATTCTGCAATGGGAAAACAACAAAAGTAAGTGCTTACCTATTTCGGTTGATTCCTTGGTGTGTGAGCCCCCTACATGACTCTTATGAAACGCTTCTGCCATTGATTCACACTTACTGTTTGATTTTACATGGAAATAAATCAAAAGTGTTTTTGTACAACAGATGAGAAATTCAGGAACTAAAAACTGACGTTGACGTAACAACCTCTTTTTGAGGTTTGTGTTTTGACACTTATGAGTCACGTGACTAAAACTCAAGCGTGCTATTGGTTCATTATATTAATACTGAAAATTTGAAATTTTAATAAAACAATTTTTTTATTAAAGAATATTTTTTTCTCAGCACATTTATGTGTTTGTTTATCTAAGACTTTTTTTAATTGTGCCGGTGTTAAATTGAAAATTTTTAAAGAACATGTGTATACAGGGTGAGGCAAGTTTTATCGCCATTCATTTTTTGAGAAAACATGTGATACTTATAAGACAAAAAAGCAGTGTATTGTATTATTATTATTATATTACTATATTCAATAAATAGCTAGCTAAACTGACGTTGACTTCTTTTTTGAGGTTTGTTTTTAACGTGAGCTACGTGACCAAAACCGAAGCGTGCTATTGGTTCATTATACGTCAAGAGATGACATTTTTAAATTTGGAAAATTAATAAACAATTTTTAATTACACAATATTTTTTCTTGTTGCATTTATGTGTTTATTTATCTAGGACATTTATTTATTTAATTATGCCTGTATAAAGATGGAAGTTTATAAACAAACATCTGTATACAGTGTGAGACAATTTTTATCGCCATTTATATTTTAAGAAAACATGTAATACACTGGCGGACACGGAATTTTGGACATCAGTTCAAAAAATGTCAATGTAAGCCACGCTTTATTGTCATTATGATTCACGTTCGAAACTAAATTTTGAAATTTTTAGTTGAAATTTATTTTTGGTGTCGATGTTCCGAAACAATAATGAGAGCAATTCGTGTTTTTATATAAGTTCAACAAATTATTTCGATTTGTTGTCATTTTTTCTACAGCTATCAGGACAAAAATTACATAAACCAAAAGTGTGATTAGTTGCCTAAGGCCCGTTTTACATTTTTATGTCAGTCAAATGACAAATCGTCCAAAATTCCGTGTCCGCCAGTGTACAGTTGGAGACAAAATACTTTGGTCGTCACTTTTCTGACACTTTAATGTGATTCAAGCTTTAACGTTAAAGTGAATAACAATTTCAAATTAATGACAGCTATTATATTTTCCTATCAAAAATATGTACATACAACTTGTCATCTATGATTGACAGTAGCTAAAAATAAGGTTAAGTGTCCTAAAGCATGCTTTACAATTTAATGTCACTTAAGTGACATTGACGACCAAAGTATTTTGTCTCCAACTGTACTTATAAGACAACAGCAGTGTATTGTATTTACAATATTATTTAATAAACAGCTTCATCATAATAAAATGGATAGCTCAAACTTAGCTTTAGTTTTTTCTTTATTTTAAAGAATTATAATAAAATATTCTTTGAGGAATAGAGGTAGCCTAAGACCTGTTATTCGTGTCTAGGGTTTATAAGACCCTTACTAGTATATGTTTTTTTAATTTTTTTAGTCATTTTGAAAAGCTCCTAAGTTCTAAAGTATTTGTGTAATGAATAAACCATGGTGACTGGTACATCATACCACCAACTCGCTCAATAGTCCCCCTAAACACGTAATGTCCTAGAATCCCTAATGTTTCTCTAGTGATAAAAGTGTAACTAAGCATTTCCATGTGAAAAAGTTCCCTTCTTGTCACAAATTAAGCAAATTTCTTAAAATGCCAATCATTATAAAAGACATCGAGTGGTCCCAGACCGAAAATACTGTGACAATAAAAGTCCCTTTAAGAGGAATTCACCACTCTAAAGTGGACATTTTTTACTCAAAACTGTACATCAAAGCATCTTTTGAACAATACTTTTTCGAAGTATTTCTCTACAAAGCAATTGATCCCAAAACGAGCACCTGTACGTTTACTTCAACCCACATTTTATTCGAACTAATAAAATGCGAAACCATCACTTGGGAACACCTCGAATTGGACATACCAAAAGCAGAAAAACAAGAACTTAAAAAATCCTACATTGAAGAAGAACACAAACGAATCCAAGACGAACATTCCGAACGTTTGAACAAAAAGAGCGAGTTAAAGAGACTCGCAGTTCGTGAACAAATCGCCCTGGATGCAAACCTGCGAGAAAAAATCGAAAACATCAAGAAGGACGAAAAAGAAAATGCGCTAAAGTGTATGGAAATTACACCACAAACAAATAGGACAAAAATTAAAAACAGTCAGAGGAAAAATGCACCACTCCCTCCACCCAGATCAAGCCAAACAATCACAGTTTCGTTCACCCCAAGAGAATTCCCCACTCCTTGCAGAGAATCAAGATTGGAGGAAGAAAACGCATGGCTTAGGAAACAAGCAGAAGCAAGAAGATCAGTCGGATTCATCAGCGAAGATCTCCGGCCCGAAGAACACAATCCGCAGTTTTTGAAAAGTAAAGGTGACGAATTTCTTAGAAGTCGAAACTATTTAGGGGCTGTGAGTGCCTACAGTTTCGGAATTAAACTAAACGATAAGTTTGCCGACCTTTATGTTGGTAGAGCCGAAGCGCATTTTGCTCTAGGTAAGAATGCAACAATTATACAGGGTGCGCCAGAAAAAAAAAAGTAAGGACAGACCACTGAACTCGTATTAATATTAAATAATTTGATTATTTTAATGAACAACAATTGTTGGTTTTTACTACCCTGAAAAATAAAACAGGCTGTTGGTTAAAAAAAACGTCTCCAACAGAAATTCTTTGAAGTTATCGATCCATTTTTCGCTTATTAAAACACAAAACAGTGAAATATTTCAGTCAAAAACAGAAATTGAGTAAAGTTAAATTTAAAGTCTTCACAATAATAAAACAAGATTTTAATCTTGCCTTTGTTTATCTCGAAAAACTCTAAAAATAAAAGATTTTCTCACACAAAAACATAGTAAATCATTCGAAACAGGGAAAAATGAGTCAAATTTCGATCAGATGTGGTAATTTTTCGTGTTGAAATACGAGAGTTTCTTGCTCAAAAAAAGCTAAATTCCTATAAACAAGCCGAAATAGCATTAATTTTAATAATTCGATTTTTTTTGACTAGTTTTGATGAAATTACAAAAGAATAAGAAAGTTTCTAACTCAAAAACGACAAAAATAATGCCAATTTCGATCAAATTTTATCTTGTTTGGATAAAATCTCACAAAATAAATAAGTTCCTAATTCAAAAATAAGCTAAACCCCTCAAAGTAGCGTCAATTTTTAAATAATTTGGTCGTTTTTTATTTGTTTTGACAAAATTACATCAAATAAGAGAATTTTTTACTCAAAATTGGGGTAAATTGATGGAAACAGCTTTCGATAAAATTTGGTGATTTTTCGTCTTAGAGCAAAATTTCTCAAAATTAATTATTATTTAATTTTAAAATAATTTGATTATTTTAATGAACAACAATTGTTGGTTTTTACTACTCTGAAAAATAAAACATGCTGTTGGTTAAAAAAACGTCTCCAGCAGAAATTCTTTGAAGTTATCGATCCATTTTTTTGCTTATTAAAACACAAAACAGTGAAATATTTCAGTCAAAAACAGAAATTGAGTAAAGTTAAATTTAAAAAGTTCATAATAATAAAACAAGATTTTAATCTTGCCTTTGTTTATCTCGAAAGACTCTAAAAATAAGAGATTTTCTCACACAAAAACATAGTAAATCATTCGAAACAGGGAAAAATGAGTCAAATTTCGATCAGATTTGGTAATTTTTCGTGTTGAAATACGAGAGTTTCTTGCTCAAAAAAAGCTAAATTCCTATAAACAAGCCAAAATAGCATTAATTTTAAAATAATTTGATCCTTTTTGACTAGTTTTGATGAAATTACAAGAGAATAAAAAAGTTTCTAACTCAAAAACGACAAAAATAATGCCAACTTCAATCAAATTTTATCTTGTTTGGATAAAATCTCACAAAATAAATAAGCTCCTGGTTAAAAAATAAGCTAAACCCCTTAAAGTAGCGTCAATTTTAAAATAATTTGGTCGTTTTTTTAATTGTTTTGACAAAATTACATGAAATAAGAGAATTTTTTACTCAAAAATGGGATAAATTGATGGAAACAGACCAGAATAATTAATAATTAATACGAGTTCAGTGGGTAAGACACCAGAAACATAAAAAAATGTTTAAAAAATTCTATCTGTCAAAAAATTTACACATTTATTTATTTTTTGACATTCGACATTTTTTTATATCAATTTAATGATACTGATGATCTTGTATATGTTTTTTTTACAATTATTTAGTAAAGAGACAAAAATTTTGTCATTAAAAGCCACAAATAACATTGAACAGAGTTACAATTTAGGATACAGCTTCTTTGTTTCCTTTTTTAATAGCCTATAGCAAAAAAACTTGGAAAATTATTTTTCCAACAGAAATAAATAGAGTCAAAGTGCAAACTTTAAACCCTCATAACTTCGAAATTTTTATAGATAAAATTTTTTTAACATTTTTTCCATGTTCCTGGTATCTTACCTTACATGACATTTTTCTCTGGGGCGCGAGTTCTGGCGCACCCTGTATAAGAAAAAAAACACAAAATCGTTTCAGGGAATTACAATAAGGCCATAACGGATTGTAGCACAGCTTTAGAACTGATGAAACCAGAAGTGCCCTTAAATCTGCGAGAGAGAGCCCTGTGTATTGGTACACGAGGCGTAGCCTTAGTTAAATTAGGATTAATCAAAGAGGGAATCGGTGAATTGAAAGCCAGTCTAACTCTTGTCCCCAACGAAAATTTCAGTTTACAACTAGAGGAAGCTTTGGATAGTTTAAATAACACAGATTAACAGTTTTTAATTACTTTACAAGACATGTACAAATTAACTCTCTATTTTACTTTTCTTTAAACCTAGAGACCTAAGTAGAGCATTCGGTGACGGATCTCGTCCCCTAAACTTCCTAAAAACTTTACTAGGATGGCAACTACCCCCCAGAGACAAAAACGTCTCCCTGTATCTCTTTCCAACTTCTCTAATTTTTTGGTCATCTCCTTGAACTTCATGAAACGCGCTATACACATCAGCGGCGATCATCCTCGACCAAACGTGCGAATAATAAGCCGCAGCCCACTCTTCCGTGAAAATCTGGGTGAAGGAACATGGGTGCGAATCGACTTTATCAAGCGGGAAGCATCGGAATTGGGGCCACAGTTTCTTGACTATTTCCAACCAATATTCCGTCGAGTGGTGCAATTCTAGATCTAGGGCTGCCAAGTACAACTCCCTGGATAAGTCAATCCCGGCTAAATGCTTGTGAGCTTCCATCAGACAATCAAACATATTTTCGGGGAGTTTTTCTTGACTGGAAATACTCTGAATTGTCTCTTTATTATACAACCAATGTGCCAAAACGTGACCACCAACTTCAACCGCGTCCCACTCAATATTAGAGGACCCTGAGACTTCCGAATAGGTGGTACTACTGAGTAAATGTTGCAAAGCCAACCCGAACTTGTGGAACAAATATCTGACTTCTTTGAACGTCAAGTGAGATTGTTTGTTGCCCAAAGGGGGCTCAAAATTGAAAATTAGAGCTGCCAACGGTTTGGTAGCGGATATTTTGCTCTGACTTTGGATCCCCACCATCCAACCATTGCTTTGCTGGATTGTGATCTTCTCATCGGACCTTGCATACGGGTCAAGATAAAAACCAGCAATTGGGGCACTTGTATGGTGCTCGAAAACATCATAAAATTTCACATCTTTGTGCCAAGTCGATATGTCGTTTCGTTGTTTTATTACAATGTTGAATAATCTCTCGGATAGTTCGAATACACCGTTCAAAACGGTCGGTAGTGGAAAATAATTTTTGAATTCCGCCTCATTGTAATTAAATAATGTGTTGAGTTGCTTTTTTCTCCAATACGGGACGTCCCAGAGTTCGATTCTGCCCCCTTTGAACCCCCGCTCGAGAGCAAACTCGTACAAACTCGCCAATTCTTTTTCTTGCGCTGGTTTGGCCTTCTCAAGGAGGGTGTTCAACATGTTGTTTACGTTTTCCACACGTTCTGCCATTTTAGTCTCCATTGATAAGTCTGCATACGTTTCAAAACCCAGTAATTTCGCTAGGTCGCGTCTCGCAGACCTAATTTCCTCCAAGTGGACCCCAGTTGATAAATCGCGGTCGCCATACCCCGACCCCCGATTCACCAAAGCTTGCCAGACATTCCACCGAATTTCCCGTTCAGGACAGTGTTGCATAATCGGTAGGTAAATATTGGGGTCAAGGGTCACTTTCCACGGCCCCTCGAGCGGCTTCGAGGGATTTGAAGCCGTGGATTTCAACAAATCTAACGGAAAGTCTCTCACTACTGATGGGTCTCGAATAATGTGAGAAAATTGTTTCGTACAAATGTCGACTTTTTGTTTAAATTGCATCCGTTCAGATGTGAGTTTGTTAATGTATTGTTTTAATTGGACTTTCCCTGAATCAGAGAGTTCCAAACCGTTTAATTTTCCCTCTAGTGCGAATTTGTTCAATACCCTAATTTCCTCCTCACTGTGAGTGTTTTCGCTCCCCAATTCTTTTTTAACCGAATCGTAAATGACGGAGCTGTTAAATTTCGCCGCACGGGCCCTTTTTGCACGGTCATGGATGGCTAAGTAACTTTTCGTGGGCATTAAACTACTGTTACCTAAGTATAAAGTCTTTGATAGGCCCCATGTCAGGTCTAGGGGGGCTACCATCTCTTCCAAAACTTGAAATACGTCTTTAAAAATGTCCCGGGTGCCTCGTTCTTCCAACGTGGTTTCGATTTCTTTCACACCAGCTTCCAAGTCGAGAGTTTGTTTTGCAATCGCAGCCATGCAGTTTTCAATGGTGATGTTGTTGAATTCAGGAAGACCGTCATTTTGAAGAAGTGGATTCTTCTCTGGTAAATCTTCACCTATTTCTGGCACCCTACAAGGGGAAATAATCGGTTTGGGGAGCCACCAGTGGGCAAAACTTACAAAACGATGTAACCATTTTTTCTTATTGAATTGAGTAAATGCGGTCTTCGCGACAAAATACGCTTCCCCAACAGTGTTAAAGCCATTATTCGACCAAACTTTTATGGAAAGATTATTTCAAAAATATAACCTCATCATTTTTACCGCACGGGTCGGGTTAGTGACTTTCACTATTGGCATTTAAACGTTGCCAGCCCTGGTTTATCTTTTTTTTTGTATTCTATAAGGCGATTTCAAGCGAGATACCGGTAGTAAATAGTATTTACCAATGGAGTTTAAGCGCATTTGGTTATTGTTAAGTTAATGAGCCCTTCTTACGTCATTTCCTACAACCGGTAAATACACTCCTCTGGAGCTGTTTTATTCAAAGAACTAGAATATATGGAAGGAGATTTTAACTGGTAGTAAAAGTAGGCAATGTTTTCTCTGTTGTATTAAAAGTTATACACATAATTTTCTCGTTTTTTATTAATAATTACAATTGTAATATACTTAACAGTATTAATGTTTTTCTAAATAATTTTTTTAACAGAATTAAATGACTCAGTGACGACATTGCACATCGTGTGACAAAATATCTTTTTTTATAAACTCTTGATTGCTTATTTGTACGAGGCACTATTTTACAGGGTTTTGTGTTCTAATGTGATTGTTTCATTTGTTTAATAACGTTTTTTTTTTGAAAGTTTAGTTCTAAATTTAATTTCAAACCTTTATTTAAAAAAAAACAAGGCTACATTTATATTTTTTAGAGTCAAATATGTCACAAATTTAAACTTTCCATATAAAGAAAAAGAATTCGGTGTTACACTGGATTCCAGTGACAAATTTTGTGCCACAACATCCTTTTTTTAGTGCTATTGTGGTACACAGGTGTATTGTTGATTGCATAATTTAGTACGAGTTGCTTCTTTCATCTATCCTTGTTCTTTGGTTTTATTATATACAAAAAAAACAGCTGTCTCTCTCCCACGTAAACATATGACAATCGTCCCGGCGGGTATTGAGGTTATAAATGATAACGTTATTAAAAAAATTAAAATTATAAAAGTATGGCCCAAGGAAGTAATACTGACAAATTGTATACCATTATTATTTGTAAAAATAAATATGTCTCAAAGACTAACAACAATAATTAGTAATTGTTCATCATCCATTTTTTTAAGTTAAATTCTTAGGTAGGTAAGAAATACACTAACTTGACATGATGGTTTCAGTTGAAAAAAATATTAAATAAAAATATAAAAATATTTTTATACTATTATTATTATTATTATTTATCAGATGATAAGGTGGTAACCGCTTACTGTTTTCTGCTTTCAAGCGGTTCGTATGCGACATTGACGTTAATGACAGAATCCCCTCATAAAGGGCAAAACCAAAAATAACCAACGCCCTAACCAAAGTAACTACCGGTAATGCGCTTGAAATTACTTATAATTATTAATTTATAAAAGAAGTTTAAACTGATTTTATTCTTTTCATACAAATGCGTTCAATACGTATAAAAATAAATAAAGTTTTGTCTAATTTTTAAAGATGAAAATTTTGGAGAATTTATTCCCCACGTTGCCAACTTTGTAATTACTAGTGGAAAACCAAAAGTTTCCAGAATTGACAGGGTGTAGAAAAATTGAAAGGTGCTGTTTTAGGCAAAGACTGAAAAAAGTCTGTTTTATTTATAGATGGTTGCGAATTTACATAATATTCCATTATAGGTTCATCGCCACGGATTTTCTCAAGTGCTTGAATCTGTAAATCGGGCGATTGCACCTTCAAAGTGATTTCATCGCGCTACATAAAAATCATGGCGGCCCCATCAACCGGTGTGGGTAAGTTTTAATTAATTTTCCGTATGTATTATGATCGAGTTAAATTTTCTTTAATAATTTACACTCTGGGTGCGATTTTTTTTGCTAATTTCGTGATTTTTTTGTCAGTGGTGCCTCGAAATTTTCGACTTCTGGAGGAACTCGAAGCAGGGCAAAAAGGCGTTTCGGATGGTACCATCAGTTGGGGGTTGGAAAACGACGATGATATGACTTTAACTCATTGGATGGGGATGATAATTGGCCCCCCTAGGACCCCGTATGAAAATAGGATGTATTCAGTGAAAATTGAATGTGGTCAGAGGTACCCAGATGATGCCCCTACTGCAAAATTCATTTCTAGGATCAACATGAACTGTATTAATAGCAGCACGGGTGTTGTAAGTAAATAATTGGGTGTGAACACGTGTTTAATTTTGTCACTTAGGTCGATAATAGACAAGTTCCAGTCTTAGCGAGATGGCAAAGGGATTACACGATTAAGACAGTTTTACAAGAATTACGTCGATTAATGACATTGAAGGAAAACATGAAACTTACACAGCCTCCAGAAGGCAGTTGTTTCTAGCCCTTGCGCCCTCCCAACACGTCCCCGTTACCCCCTGCTGCCAACTGCCCTCTGAGTGTTGATACCTGCACAACTCAGTCTTGTTGTCTTTTGTGAATAAGTATCAATCATTAAGTTAGTTACCCGAATGACATGAAAAGGGACAAGATGCAGAGGGGGCTTATGTGTAATGGCTACACCGCTAAATTAATTTTAGGTCATAAAATTTAGATACGCCATAAGTTCATACTGTTCAGCATTTATAGAACTGTACTGCTGATGTAATTATTCTGTTCATAATAAAACTTTACATAGGATGTGTTGCCGTTATTTGTGCAGGTTTTTCATAATCATAATTTGTAACTCTAATATTAATTTTTTTTCTTTATGTATATTATGAATTAAACTTGTTGCTTTCACCTGACTCAAACAACTTCAACACATCACGCACTTGTCTGCATTTCATGTTGACTCATCAACAATAAAAACAAACTAATGTTCACTTCTTTTTATTCCACTTTTGATCAAAAATGCTAAATTACAAACAAAACCTTGTAATAAGCTTTGTGTACTCAAACTGAATAAATATTTTGTGTGGACGAATAAAAACGTACCAGTAATTAAAACAAATCACATTTATTTTGAAAAAACAATCAACCACTGAAAAAAGTAGGCAAAATGATTGGTATCGTTAGCACAAATAAAAAAATTTGCTAAGTTTTAAATAATATATTAACAAATAACGTGACAATATTGAAATGGCAATGGAAATCGCTAAAGGCCAAATAAAACGAATCATATATTAAATTTCCTAGTTATTTACATCATGACGGGGACAAATAAACCTTATAAAATTAAATTTTACATTTGCTTAGAAAGAACTAGCCAGTAACGTCACGCTAAGAGTTTTCAACTATATATTTACTTCTTCGGTTTAAATTCAATTTTCCGCGTTTTGAGGGAAACCCACTTATGTCTCTTCATGTAGTAAACAATCCCGATGAGTAGTGTAAATATTCCAGTGGCTTTAATGACCATTCTTTTGCGGTCGTCAAATTCTGGTTCTGAAGTCCACTTGAGGAAAGTGGCGACATCTTTTGCTAATTGACTGGCAGTTGCAGGTGTCCCGTCTTCATATTCTATTACTTCATTGAACAAGGCTTGTGCCATTGAAATAGCCCCACCGGGGAAGTAGGGGTTGTAGTATTGTCCTTCCCTCATAACAACCCCAGCAGGAGCGTCGCAGTAGCCGGTCAATAGAGAGAAAATGTAATCCTCCCCTGAAATTCATGAAATTAGTTAATTGAAAATTTAGCCCAGTCAAATTAGACAAATCGGTGGAAAAAAATCCTAGAGGGTTGGAATTTTTTTTAAACGCTTTCTTTACACTTGGGTAGACATATATCAAGAGTCCCCGAAGTTGGGTGGTGAGCTCGAGGGGGAGGGGGTTAAAGGTGTCTTTTTTTGGTTTTTTGCTTATATCTTTATTTATGGTCCTTTGTATTTTTGCTGTAGGACTAACCGTAAGCGAGTTATAGGACAGAAAAGAAACATTATTTAAAAAAATGTGCTTTATCTGCATTTAAAACAGAATTAGTCTTGTAATTTAAAAAAACTGACAGTAAATTGAATTTACTGGGTCCAATATTTCATTAAAGGAGAGAGGAGTCACAAGAGTCTATGAATACTCATCGTTTATGTAATTTATGCAGAATTTTCTGTAGAAGTCTATTTCTGCATACAAATTTCCTACAAAAATGGTCCTATTCATTTTTGTCGTAGGACTAACTATAGGCTTCAAAAGCTTCAAAAGTTTGGAGTCCACATAAAATTGCATTAAAAATCCTTTGAAACACATTTCATTAGTATATGGTAAGTTTTTATATGTGTAGAGCGTTCCCCAACTAAGCTGGTCTGCCTGAAAGGTGACTCGAGTGTAAACATTTAAACGGAGATATAAATAAAAATTTTGGATGAAAGAGAGAATCAATCTGTAAGGGGGTTAAATGTTTAAACAAAGATATAAACATAACATTCTTTAGAGGTGTAAAAGGGCACTAAAATCAGATTTTTCGAAAATTAGTTTTTAAGGGAATAAAACGGTGTACACATTTAAAGGGATATAAAAACATTAAATTTAGAAAATATGATCCTTAGAGAGTGTAGAAGTGCACTTTTCAAATTTTAATGAAATAAAATAAAGTTTAAACGCTTCAAAACAAAATTAGAAACATGAAATTTCGAATTTTGAGAGTGCAGAAATGCACTGAGACGACACTTTATGAAAATCAACATTTAATATTTATCCATAAACATAGCCCATGCGAAGAACGAGACTACTATAACTGAGTGTTATACATAACATAGGTAATTATCTAGCTTTATAGAGTTCCTAAGCCTATGGAATGGTTTTTTGAACGGACTTTTTCCCATTTTATATCAGAAATACACGCGGACAAAGTCGCAGGCAAATGCTAGTTCAGCATATAAGGATGACTCGGAAGACTTGATAGACCCTCGTGACACCTTCTAATAAACTGTTGGATCCAATACATTCAATTTACTGTAAGCTTTATTCAAATCATCGATATTAACTTATCTATTTATTAATATTGTACTGAAGAAGACTGTAATTCGGTTTTCAATGTTTAAGTTGAAGACGAAGATGCAGCATATGAGGACGACTTGGAAGACTTTATACGACTCTCTAATGAAGTGTTGCACCCAATAAATTCAATTTGCTTTCAGTTTTTTCAAATCACAAGATTAATTCTATTTTAAATGCGGATAAAGGACATTTTTTTAAATGATGTTTTTTGTCAGCCCTATAACTCGCTTACAGTTAGTCCTACAACAAAAATGCTAAGAACCATTTTTGTAGGAAATTTTGTAGGCTTTAATTTTGATAAGCGGACAAAAACCGTTAGAAATAATAGTTTCCGAGATATAAGCAAAAAAACAAAAAAAAAACCCTTCGGCGACTTTTGATATATGTCTACCCAAAAATAAAGAAAGCGTTTAAAAAAAATTCCAACTCTAGGATTTTTTTCCACCGATCGCCCTATTTTTGTCTAATTTGACTGGGCTATTGAATTCACCTCCGTGACGGGCCAAGACGATGTAGCTAAGATCCGGCGGGAAAGCCCCGTTGTTGGCGGCACGCGCAGCCTCCTCGTTGGCGTAAGGATTGGGGAAATAGTCGGATAATTTTCCCGGTCTTTGGAACATGTTTCCGTTCTCGTCGGGGCCGTCAGTCACCATGATTTCTTCGGCTTCGGCTTTAGCTTCATCTTCGGTGTGTGACACTCCAACTAAATTACGATAAGCTATGAATCTCATGGAGTGACAGGCGGCACACACTTGTTTGTACACTTGGTACCCCCTTCTCACACTAAAACCACCAATTAGTAAATTTAAAACAGTTAAGGGAATGAAATGGGCACCTGGCGTGGTCAAGTGAGCTGAGAATACCGTTATGGCTCCATGGGTTTTTAGGGGGGTGCAACTCAAGGTCTGAGGCTTTGACTGATTGTTCAAGGGCGAAAACCAAAGCACCGGCGCCCCCAGCCAGCACTCCCAAAGTCCCTAGTAACTAAAATTAAAATTTCAAATGTATTAAATATTTCAAGAGTGGGGCAACTTACAGCTTTTCGACCCCTGGTCCATTCCCTTGTTGTTGAAAAGGAACTGATCTAAAACGTGATTGCAATGTTATATAACCCATAATTGCTATTATTTTCACGAAATAATGACCAACTCAGAAGTGAAGTGATGACATAACGTGTAAGAACCTGAATTAAAGTCCATTTTTTGGCAAACGCTCAACAATAAATTTGGTGTTATGTCGGTTTCATGTTACTGAGGGGTCTTATTTATTATAGGGGTGAATTACCTGAGTTACTGTTTTCCCGCAGGACGGTTTCAGGAGTCCTGCACCGCAAATCCTTCCAACACTCGCAGCCATGTTGACTAAGGGTGGTAACAGGTCAACAAAATTCCCCGTCTAATAACCAAAAGGAGTCGAAATATGCAACAAATGCATAAACTGAAGGAGAAAAGCCAAAGTTTATCCTTCACGTGAACGACTTCGTTCCAAGGGAAGGATAACAGAATTTTGACAGCTTTACGTAATAGTGCCAACTGGGGACTTTTGCTCTACAATGGGGATTTTAGTCCCGTCACAAAAAGTGCCTTTTATTTAAATAAAATAACGTCTATTAGCGTTCACAAGAACTTTTGATGCACAATCCACGCACATTAACTTACGCAAGAAACTTTTTGGCGTTTTATATTTTTTACTTCAAAATCTTCATATTGGCACTAGTGCGAAATACAGAAGCGTCGATTAAAATCCAATAGGTGCGAAACTAATTATAAAATTAATAATTCTACGTCGAAAGGTTTGACTTGTAAGTAATCATACATTTAATTATGTTAATATCGAGTGTTTGTGGATATAGAGGATTGGCGCTAATTGTCGTAAAAACAGTCAAAATTTTCCTACCCGCCACTGGTGGTGGGGTGAGTTTGTTAGTGTGGTACCACTGCTTTGCATCATTCGCTCCAGCTGTTTTGGGTACGCCATTTGGAAAATCGTATTTTCGAAATAGGTTGATTTGCAATTTGAATCGGTTAAAATCCTCGTCATCCTGTGTTCAAAGTGATTTATTCAAGATGAGTGCTGGAATGCCGGAGCTTGGCTCCAAAATAAGCCTAATATCGAAAGCCGATATCCGGTACGAGGGACGATTATTTACAGTAGACCCTAAAGAATGTACAATTGCTCTAGCTTCCGGTAAGTGTGATTTTTTACTAATTTACAGTAAATTTCTGTATGATAGTTGCAAAGTGCACTTCAAAATGTGCTTTGGGACCAAATTGGGGTCACTTCAAGTCTGGCGTTGTGGCAAAACTCTTTGTTCAAAGAGTGAGACAATTGTTACTTAATGCTTTATGAACTAATTCGTTATTTGGCAAAAATACTTGAACTATCAGATGTAACTTTTTACGGCCATAAAAAACTTGGAAACTCAACTTGTTTTTATACAGTTGACGCGCGCATTTCAAATTGGACGTTTTTTTCTTCCAGTTCGCTCATTTGGCACCGAAGACAGGGAGACCCCTTACCCCGTCCCAGCTCAGAATCAAGTCTACGACTACATTTTGTTCCGGGGCTCTGACATCAAAGACATACGAGTTGTGAATAGTGTCACTCAACCGCTCAACGATCCGGCAATTATGCAGCTATCTGTTCCACCAACATTGGGACAACAGCAGTTCCAGAATCACCCGATGATGGGTCACATGGGACCACAAATGGGACAATTCGCTTCGGGTTATGGACCTATGGCAGGTCTGTCAAGTGGCATGGTACCGGGTATGGGTATGTCCAGAGATCCCAGAGGTCTCGCTGGTAATAAACCAAATGATTTAATTATACCGGGTACGGAACAACCACAAGTCCTATCTCCTGCAGTTGAACCGCCTCGACCAAGCGAACACGGTAACGTTTTTTTGACGGCTTTTGCTTGCCATAATGCCATAGAATTGTCGCTTATGCGTGCTTATTGCAAGGAGCTAGGAAGTTGTTGTAGGAATTTAGTTTTATTTTGGGCATTTTCGGGGATGCATGTTGAATGTTGTCTATCCTTTGTTGAGTAAAAAATTTAATATAGCCCAGTCAAATTAGACAAAAATAGGGCGGGCGATCATTGGAAAAAAATCCTAGAGTTGGATTTTTTTTTAAACGCTTTCTTTATTCTTGGGTAGACATATATCAAAAGTCCCCGAAGGTGGGAGGCGAGCTCGAGGAGGGGGAGGGGGCTAAAGGTGTCTTTTTTTGTTTTTTTGCTTATATCGGAAAATATTACTCATAACGGTTTTTGTCTGCTTATCAGAATTAAACCTACAAAAATGGTCCTTTGCATTTTTGTTGTAGGACTAACCGTAAGCGAGTTATAGGTCTGACAAAAAACATCATTTAAAAAAAATGTGCTTTATCCGCATTTAAAACAGAATTAATCTTGTGATTCGAAAAAACTGAAAGCAAATTGAATTTATTGGGTGCAACACTTCATTAGAGAGTCAAAGTCTTCCGAGTCGTCCTCATATGCTGCATCTTCGTCTTCAACTTAAACATTGAAAACCGAATTACAGTCTTGTTCAGTACAATATTAATAAATAGATGATTTAATATCGATGATTTGAATAAAGCTTACAGTAAATTAAATGTATTGGATCCAACAGTTTATTAGAAGGTGCCACGAGGGTCTATCAAGTCTTCCGAGTCATCCTTATATGCTGAACTAGCATTTCCCTGCGACTTTGTCCGCGTGTATTTCTGATATAAAATGGGAAAAAGTCCGTTCACAAAACCATTCCATAGGCTTAGGAACTCTATAAAGCTAGATAATTACCTATGTTATGTATAACACTCAGTTATAGTAGTCTCGTTCTTCGCATGGGCTATGTTTATGGATAAATATTAAATGTTGATTTTCATAAAGTGTCGTCTCAGTGCATTTCTGCACTCTCAAAATTCGAAATTTCATGTTTCTAATTTTGTTTTGAAGCGTTTAAACTTTATTTTATTTCATTAAAATTTGAAAAGTGCACTTCTACACTCTCTAAGGATCATATTTTCTAAATTTAATGTTTTTATATCCCTTTAAATGTGTACACCGTTTTATTCCCTTAAAAACTAATTTTCGAAAAATCTGATTTTAGTGCCCCTTTACACCTCTCAAGAATTTTATGTTTATATCTTTGTTTAAACATTTACACCCCATTTAACCCCCTTACAGATTGATTCGCTCTTTCATCCAAAATTTTTATTTATATGTCCGTTTAAATGTTTACACCCGAGTCACCTTTCAGGCAGACCAGCTTAGTTGGGGAACGCTCTACACATATAAATACTTACCATAAACTAATGAAATATGTTTCAAAGTATTTTAATGCAATTTTATGTAGACTCCAAACTTTTGAAGCCTACGGTTAGTCCTACGACAAAAATGAATAGGACCATTTTGTAGGAAATTTTGATGCAGAAATAGACTTCTACAGAAAATTCTGCATAAATTACATAAACGATGAGTTTGTATTTATAGACCCTCGTGACTCCCCCTTCCTTTAATGAAGTATTGGACCCAGTAAATTCAATTTACTGTCAGTTTTTTTACAAGACTAATTCTGTTTTAAATGCAGATAAAGCACATTTTTTTAAATGATGTTTTTTGTCTGTCCTATAAATCGCTTACGGTTAGT
>NW_025400975.1:5822899-5828458 GCF_015345945.1 Tribolium madens
CTACTTCAATGAAAAATGGTCGTATCTTGATTAAAAAAAAACATTTTAAAGCTTCAAGTCATGAGACCTTTTGGCAATTTTTTTTTTAGCTACGATTATTACGAAATCCTAAGAAATATCGCAAGAAAAAAAAATGCATATTTTTTTGTTTTTAATTTACGGACTTGGGGTAATTTTTATTAGTTAAATCAATGCATGGATCAGACAGCTTATTCATTCAGCTTCAATTTGCTCTTCTTTAAATTTCTTTTTATATCAATTTGTGGCTGAAATACATTTGGCTTTTACTGAAAAAAAATCGTTTTGTCTTTGATCATTGATATCTCAGCAACCAATGACCGCACAGAGAATGTAAGGATAGTTTTAAAAACTGTAATGAAATTACTACAAGATGATTTTACGATTAAAAAAAAATTTTTTTTTACTCAACATTGATTAATTAAAAAAAAGTAGTTTTTAAGCTTAACAAAAGACTTAATTATGTAATTGTGTCTAAACATTGTGTAATCTTCATCAAAATATAAAAAAACACAAACAAAAACAAAAAGCAAGAAACAATACTGACTAATTTTTGAGACCATTTTAGCTTTTGCATACCTTAATTTTACTTATCTCAAATTAATAATTGCATTAATTAAAAGTCGATTTTTGAACATTCATGCAAATTTTTAAAAAAAGTCAATTTTTTTTCTTCAAATTGAAGTATTTTACAACTTTGAATATGTACTATTTTCTTACACTTTTTATTAATATATTAAGCAGTTTTTTATTTTTTAATTGTTATTTATTGATTATTTTTGTACTATACGAAAAATTATATTGTTTTTAAATGTTCTTTAAATATTAAATACAATTAATTCAGCAGAAATCGCGAAGTTCTGCAAGTTATACCAACATATGTACAGAAGATCTGAAAAGAAACTTTGTATGTTATTTGTATTGCTTTAATGATTAATTTATCAAGTTTTTTGCTTATGCACCCATTAAAAATATGAAAAGTCGGCACCCATGACTTTTTGTGTTTTTTGTATTCAAATTTCCTGGAACTGATTGATTTTCGTTTCGTTTTCTTCCCCAAAACAAAAACCGGAATTATTATTTCCGTTTAAGAAAACAAAATTTAAAGAGACCTTTTATCTGACGTATTCTTAAATTTAGAAAATTTTTGGTGATTTTTTGGGTGTTGAGTTATCGTATTTCATGCACGTTTTAGTCTACCCCCTACGATTTTTCTCTCAAATTGTGGTAAATTGTTGCAGGTGAAAGTCGAAGAAACCAGTAAGACTGAACTGAACGGTGATGTAGACAAAAAAGATGATTCAGGCAACGAAACGGGTGCTGGAGAGAACGAGCCCGAAGAAGAGCATGAAGTTTACTATGACAAGAGCAAATCTTTCTTTGATAAAATTTCGTGTGAAGCTGTGGAGCGCGCGAAGGGAAAATCACAGAGGACTGATTGGCGTACAGAGCGCAAATTGAATTCCGAGACGTTTGGGGTTGCCGCAACTAGAAGAGGAAAGTAAGTGGAGGCGTGGTTGGTGTCTCTTTATGTGATTTTATTTGTGTGGATTTAGTTTCAGAGGACGCGGAGGATTCCGAGGCATGGGTTATCGGGGAGGTTACCGTGGCGGTTTCAGGCCCCAACAACGTAGAGATCAACAACAAGGCAATCGATCCGGTCAGAATCAACAAAATGACGTGCAAAGACCAAGTAACAGCCAACCTATGGCGTCTGTGCCTGCGGCGACAGGTATGTAACGACGCTGTTTTTTCATAAATGTAAAATTAACGATAATGTTGCATATTTTAATAAATTTTGCTTTATTTAGGAAAATAAAGTACTGATCTGACTAAATAAACAAACATAAACAGTTGCTGACACAGGAACATGGCGACATGACTGGTTTAATTTATTGGGAGAAGGATGCGGATTTAATTAACTGTGAACTGTGATTAAGAGTACTTGATTATTTTGTAAATTGGTTTTTGAGTCAAGCGTGAATCGTTACGAAAAGCAATGCTTCTTTTTGAGTTTCCTGGTGTCAGTATTAAATTAGGTTAGATAAGGTGTACCTTAAGTGATAAATATTTTATTTTATATATAAAAAAAGGGCAGATAAAAAGTTTAGTAATGTATATTTTTACTGCCAATAGAAATTAATATTAATTTTTTATATTTCTTGTAGCTTTATATAGTTAGAACAATGTTTATTTCTTTAAATTATACACTTATTTTAATTTTTAATATTGGGTCAAAAATTCTAATCAATTGTTCTAACTGGTTGTAATAATATAATTTGCCAAATGGTTGTTGTAATTTATTACTGATTATTACTGTTGTCATAGACTTTGTAATATTAAGAAATTTTGAAATAAACAACTCTTCAAAAATACACACTCGTTTTTTGCCTTCTTCCAGAAATTAAAGCCACTTTTTTCTAGGTCGAACTACATTTTCTGTTTTATCATTGCAATTTGCACAAAAATAAGGTAAGTGAAACTGTTGATAAAATGTATAGTAAAAATGGACTTTTAATGAGCATGAATTTTATGAAGTTCAAGGTGTTTCGAAATTTATAAACGCAGCTTAAAGTTTTTTTCATGATAATTTTAAACAGTCGCAAAAATTACATCTTTTATACGGTTTTTAACTTTTTAATGAACAATTTAAGCGATGTCTATAGCTATTATTTTGGTGCAAAATTTTCTCTCTCGGGCCACAAAAACTCATATGGTTCCTTGTCATCTTCCACGCACCATGCACCCCCAGACGACGCATGTCTCACAATTTGAACCAAACCTTTAGCGACCGATTCCGGTCTAAAATAAAAAAATCAAAAACAGAAGTAGTTAAATTGAATCATACTTCTGCCCATGTATGCCTGAAAGTAGTTCTTGTAGCAGTTTTTCATAAGGTTCTCCTAGATTGCGGCCTGAAATTTCTCTAAGAAGTGGCGTATCTGTAGGACCTGGACAAATAGCCATGACTCTAATTTTGGTTCTCTTATAATGTGCTTCGTCTCCAAATGCTTTAGTCATGCCCAGAATTGCAAATTTGGTTCCAGAGTAGATGGGAAATGCGGGAAAACTTGCAACTCCGGCGATTGAGGAAATGTTGACGATGACTCCTTCAGAATCAGTTTTGTGTTTCAGGATGTAATTCTCTAAAGCAAGGAGTATGCCATGAACTGTTCCGTTCTAAAAAAGTGATTAAATAAAGAGTCGTGAAGGAAAAAAATCGTCCTTACAACGTTTATTGCTATTTCTTGTTGCCAAATAGACTCATTTAAAATGCCTGCACCGTTGACTAAAATATCTAGATTCTTGAAAGTGTTTACGGTTTTCTGAAATGCTTCTGAAAACAAAAGTTTTTGTGACAATTTCTCGTAAAATCTTACAATAAAATACCTTCAAAACTCTTCATGCTTGTCACATCGGTGAGCACAAAAATAGCTTTATTCGATCCGAATTCATTTTTTATTTCTTGCAAAGCCTTTTCTCCAAGTTCTTTGTTTATATCAGCAATTGTAACGCCCTGATTATTTTGTTGCAGTTTGAATTCACAATTTTTGTATTTTTAACTTACCCTTAATCCGTTTCGTAACAATTCTTTCGCAATTGTTAAACATATTCCTGATGCTGCTCCCGAAATCAAAGCTACTTTGTTAGTAATATCGAAAGGCATTGTTATGTTTTTGCCAATTCAAACACAAAATAAAATTTTAACTTGTTTGTTATCAATATATAGAAATTCTAAAATGGATTGATAATAAATAAATATAACTTTTAACAGTATGAATATTAGTTAATTATCAACAAAAGGCATTATGCATGTAATTCAAGGTTTTACATTTTTTTAATGTTTGTAAACATGATATTTTATTATTTAAGTGATAATTTTTAAACCTTATTTTACTGGTTGTAAAAAAATGTTAAAAAAATAATTATTTGCGACCAAAATTTTGGAAAAAAAATTTGATACAAGAATGCAAAAATGTTCACACTCACTTATTTATTTTCACTACACTACAAGCTACATATTATTTACCACTAGAACTGTATTTTTAATTGATAATAACTTCAACATAAGTTAAGATTAGTATTGATAGTATTGCTATGATTTATAGACATTCTGTTATGATTTTGTATATTTTTCGGAGTTTTATCTTATCGTTTTTTTTATAAATTCACTTAAATTATGCAATGATAATAACTAATCATAATTCTTTGAATAAATTAATAGTTTTAAATTGATTAACTAATTAATCAGCATCGAATTTTTGACTGATCATCGCATAATTAATTATACCGTGCGATCAAAAAAATAATAAATTAGAGTAGGCGGTGATTAAAGTCCTTCAGATGGCAATCCTGATTTTTGACATCAAATGTCAGCGGAAACTTTGACTAGTTTGCGTTTTATTCCTTTTGAGTGAAATAATGTTCACTTTAGAGCAGACATTTTTTATTGCTGTACAAGAGGGAAACGGTGGATGGTCATTTGCACTTTGAGTTTGTGTGGAAAATTTCTAGCTCAGATTTCCAGCCAATGTGTTGCCAACTGTAGAATTCAATCGACGCCTACTCTAATTTATTTTTTATTTGATCGCACGGTATAACGGTCTGTGACATTGATGATAATCAGGAAATAGTAAGTGTAGGTAGTGTTTTATTTTTACATTGGTAAGGTAAAAGGTGAAAAATTTGTTTGTTAAAAATATAGACGAATAGTGCCTTATTTAGTTAAATTTCCAATTTAAAAATTAAGTTTTGAACACACTGAGGATGCTCCAGGATCTAGAACTCATTTTTTCTATTAATAAATAGAACGCTTGATAATAATTTTAACACATATGTAACTAACTGCATATAATTTATTTATTCAAACAATATAAAAATAAATAAAAAACAGTAGTTTAATTAACACAAAGGGCCAGTTAAAGGGTCAATTTATTATCCAGATGGGGTAATTTTAGTCGGGGGGGGGGGGTGTTTCATTGCCCCACTCTATAAGCCCACACTCCCAAAACGCAAACTTGGATTTAAAAGTCCTTTCATACACACTTTTTCGAACCAGAAAACTTTTAACATCCTTTTATTAATTTAAAAGCATCCAAAATACTCTCAAACCTTAGAAATCAAATTTTTTTGTGATACAAATTGTTAGGTAACTGTAGATCCCAGGTTAGAGGTCAAGAATAACTAATAATTCAGTCATTTACTGAACATTAAAAGTGTAGGAAACAAAAAATTCTCTGAACGTAAATGGAATAAATGATCCTCTTATGATTTTTTTGGATTTTTTTTACCTTTAATATTGATTAAAAAAAAAGAAAAAAAAGTAAGTTAAGACCCTGTTAATTTTAAAATCGATCCATCAAAGCGTTTTCTCGGGCCGATTGATAAAAGTTTTGCAAAACAATTAAAGGAACAATTATACAAATTGTTTCTGAACATCGTCTCTTCTCCAATATGAGAAAAACAATTTTTTTAGCTTACTTTTATAATTCCGCATTACTTAAATTTGGAAAAAAAACAAAAACAATTCAAAAATTTGTT
>NW_025400975.1:5828579-5895875 GCF_015345945.1 Tribolium madens
ATTAGCAAATAACTAAAATTGTAAACAAAGTTAAAAAAAATGATTTTTTTTCATTTTGATGAAGATTAGGCAATGTTCAGAAACAAAATGTGCAATTGTTCCTTTAATTTTTTTGGAAAACTTTGATGAATCGGTCCGAGAAAACGGTTTGATGGATCGATTTATAAATGAGCAGGGCTGTGAAGAATACTTTAATCTGTAAAAACACCTAAAAACATTAGTCTCCCCAACAATATTGGTGAATACGCGGTAGATTTAATAAAACAACGTAAAAACTTATTTTTATCCCTTTTCTTTAAATCAATGTTAAAGGTGAAAAAAAATTATAAAAAATCATAAGAGGATCTTATACGACATTTATTCCAGTTTTGAGACTACCCTTATATTCTCTATGTGGTCATTGGTTGCTGAGATATCCATGATCTCAGCGAAAAATTGTCATAAAGAGAATATGAAGAAAGCATATTAAAGGTAAACAAACATGCCACCCAGCCTATAAATTGACTTACTAAAAAAAATCTCCTCGTCCGTGGACCAAAAACAAAAACATAAACATTTGTAATTTTTTTCGCGCTATTAGAATTGCGTGAAAACTGTAGCACAGAAAAAATATTTGCCAAAAAATTTTCAAACTAGAAACTCAAAGCTTCAAAATGGTTTTATTTAAAATCTAGATACGACGATTTTTCGTTGAGTTACAGCATTTCAAAAATCACCAAAAAATTTTGGAAAATTTTTTGTTCCTTTAATTTTTTGTAGTATATTTTAACATTATTTCGAAAAATTTATTTATAACAATTTCTGAGTTTAGTAAAATTTATGATTCAATATTAGTGTTGAAAAAAAAGACCACAAAAGTTTTATTTTAAAAACTCTTGACATAATAGCTTATTATTAATATAATATTATTAATAGCTTATTATTTTTACTGTGCATTTATTATTTTTTGCGCGATTGAACTCTATTTGATTCTTTACTACGTCTGTTTCCAAGACAGTCGGTAAGTTATTTATTTATTGCTGCTAAGTCGGTAAGTATTCAAAAACGTTCTAGAACATTTTTTAGATATTTTATTAAAAAAACTAATAAAAATCAATCGCGCAAAAAATGTTATAAGCATCAGATCTCAGAGAAACAATTGTCTTCGATCGGTAAAATGTTCTTACCGTTCTTGATGCTTAATATACTATAACTGCATTTATTATTTTACTGTGCTTTTATTAGTTTATTGTGCATTTATTATTTTTACTGAACAAAAATACTCGACCTTTAAATAATATTCTTGATGCTTAAAATATACTATTACTGCATTTATTATTTTACTGTGCTTTATTAGTTCATTGTGCATTTATTCTTTTTACTGAACAAAAATACTCGACGTTTAAATAATATACTGTGCACTTAACTTGTTCCCAAAAAACTTGTGTATAGAAACAGAAACATTTATAAACGTCCTAGGGAAGATTACTTTTCTTGCATTTTAACAGTGCATTCAAATTAGAAAATTTCTTTTGTTGTACTTGTTAGTAAGTCAGAAAACATACTTGTTTTCCATGAAAACTGTACAGGACAGCAGGAAATACAGAACCGAAAGCGAGATGGGAAGAATTTCGCCTTCGGCTCATGAAGTGTCGCTTAATTTCAATTTATTCAGCATTAAACATCAATTTAGCATTTATTTTTAAATCTCAAATCAGCAACTTCCGGAAATCTAATTTCATACGGTTTACTATTATTCTCCACCACCCAAACCGATCCCGGAAGGGCATCTTGCAGAACGTCCAAAGCTGCCAACGCCACACTCTCCGGCTTTTGAAAAACACATCCACCAGATTCCTCCTTGAATTCCTTTCGAAATTTATCATTAATGGCATGATAAGGAGCTTGTTTCAACAATTTTGTGTTTGTCAAACCAGGACAAAGAGCAGTAACTCTAACACCAGTACGATCATAGTGATTGAGATTTCCAATAGCTCGCGAAAATCCAACAATTCCAAATTGTGTCAATGTATGAATGGGGTACCCAGAAGACGGAATGAGACCCATGATGGATGCCACGTTAATAATAGTCCCACCTTGACCAAGAGAAGTCTTCGACATGTACTGCATCCCAAGTAAAGTACCAATTATGGTACTAGACTGCAAAAATACATTCTTGCCTTCTTTCTGAACCGTTAGTTTAATAATAACACAAGGCGACAAAAAAAAGTCATTTCGTGACAACTTGACAAATTTTATATAATTTTGTTCGTCTCAGTGAGACAAATCAAATGCACTAAAAAAATTTCAAAAAGTCCACACACTTTGAATCAATTGATTTTTTTCTAATTTAAATGAATTTAAAATACTTTAACTTTAAAAAATCATTACTCTATAACTATTAGGCCGATTTCCTTCAAATAAAGACCATTCTAAAGGGAAGGACTTGCCCTTTAGTATGATATGCAATTTTAAATTGAATATTGGCAAACTTTTCTTCGAACAGTGTTCGAAGAAGTTCGAAGTAAATCGAGGTAATTTAAGAAAAACCCTAGGAGTAATTTTTTTTCTTCGTCACCATTGTGTAGAGCATCTTTTTATTAGTAAGAATCCAAATTTTTAAAATAATATACCGAGTAGTTTTTACGATATGATTTTTTGAAGTTAAGGTTTGCTATTCAGGTATTGCGCCATATAGGAGAAATGCATGTTAATCTTACTTAAAATTGCATTTTTATAAAAGTTTTTGTTTTAAAGCTCTTCTTTTGCTTAAAAATGGTCAATTGCACCTTCTTTGTTCTAATTAGAATAAACAAAAACTGTTTCTTTACTTAAAACAAACAAAGAGTACCTGCGTACTAATTAAAGCAAATAAAGAGTTTTTTTGTTCTAAAAATGATCACTGATCATTGAGCAAAAAGGATCTAGAAGTTTAAAGCAGTAGCTTTAAATATAAGAACAAATCTTTTTCAAATTAAATCACTTTCCATTCAGATTTCAACTTGTTCACTTTGTTCTAGCTTTCTGAACTTTTTTTTGAAAATGTTCTCAGCAAATGCTTTTTTATCACTTTCTATTGATGTTGAATGCAATAAGTCAGTTGCTTCGTGTGCAACTTTTATCACAACAACTACTACCTACAAGCTAACTGAAGCTAATCGTAGAATGTACCAACAAAATAAATCAGGTGACTTATTGCATTTAACATCACTCAAAAGTGAGCATTTGCTCAGAATATTTTCAAAAAAAGTTCAGAAAGCTAGAACAAAGTGAACAAGTCGAAATCTGAATGGAAAGTGATTTGATTTGAAAAAGATTTGCCCTTATATTTAAGGCTCGTGCCTTAAACTTCTAGATCCTCTTTGCTCAATGATCAGTGGTCATTTTTACAACAAAAAAACTTCTTATTTGCTTTAATTAGTACGCATGTACTCTTCATTTGTTTTAAGTAAACAAACAGTTTTTGTTTATTGTAATTAGAACAAAGAAGGTGCAATTGACCATTTTTAAGCAAAAGAAGAGTCTTAAAACAAATACTTTTATAAAAATGCAATTTTAAATAAGATTAACATATATGGAGCAATGCTTGATTAGCAAACCTTAACTTCAAAAAATCATATCTTCAAAACTACTCGGTATATTTTTTTGAAAATTTGGATTACAACTAATAAAGAGATGCTCTGCACGATAGTAATAATGAAAAAAAATATTCGTAGGGTTTTTCTTAGATTACTTCGATTTACTTCGAACACTGTTCGAAGAAAAGTTTGCCAATATTTAATTTCAAGTTTTATATCATTCTAAAGGGCAAGGCCATCCCTTTAGAATGGTCTTTATTTGAAGGAAATCGGCCTAATAGTTATTGAGTAATGTTTTTTTAAAGTTAAAGTATTTTAAATTCATTTAAATTAGAAAAAAAATATTTTATTCAAAGTGTGTGGCCTTTTTAATTTTTTTTTAGTGCATTTGATTTGTCTCACTGAGACGAACAAAATGAAATTTGTCAAGTTGTCACGACATGACTTTTTTGTCGCCTTGTGTCAGGAAATTACCATATTTGTATTGACTTGGCACTCCCAATTGACATCGTTCATTACACCAGCATTGTTGACAACGATATTAACATTTTCAAAATGTTTCAGTGTTTCTTTAAACACTCCTGAAACATGCGAATTGACGATTGTTTAATTTTTTTTTCAAAATAATTACGATCAAAAGCTTTCGATTGTGACATGTCTCCATCGAAGAAAAGAACCTTGTTTTCGCCAAATTCGCAAGCTAGTTGTTTTATGGATTCCTCCCCCTTTTCCTTGCTGCAATCTGCAATAGCAAGTCCAGATAATCCACACTTTAAGAAAACTTTAGCTATAGCTAATCCTATTCCTTCCGCTCCTCCGGTTATTATCGCAACATTTTGATCCAAACTCAGTGTTCTTCCCTGCTGAATTGTGAATTATTTTTAGCAATAAACTATAGTTTAATAACCTGTGAATAGTCTTTAGACAGTGTTTTTCTAACTCTTGCTTTGTCACAAAAATATCGACAAATTAGAACACCCCTGAAACGCACTATTGAGTCTAGGGAAATTTTTTAACAAATTGTGCTATTTTCACTTACGGTAACAAATTTTTTTTCGTACATTCCCTAAACAGAGCCATTTCTCCCAATTAACTATTTGTAATTTGACATTTACCGTGCATTTGACACAAGAAAAGAGATCTCTAGATAAAAATTTTATTACATTAATTGTGATTCAAGAATTCGGTATTTTTCCCAATCTGGGATATTTAGCGAGTACAATTTCGACCCATCCACCACCCAGACACTCCCCGACGACCCATATTTCAAAACGTGGATTGCCGATTGTGCACAAGCATCGGCTTTCTGTCTCTTGACTTTACACAAAAGTATTTGCAATTGACTGGCCATTTTCTCGTTCAATGCCCGTTTTTCCGCATCCTTGATGAAGTTGGTGTTGGTGATTCCGGGGCAAAGTGTAACGACGCGAACTCCGGTGGTTTTGAAGTTGGTTTCGTGGCCGAAACTCCTCGAAAGTCCGACAATTCCGTGGTGAGTTGCCGAGAGAGTTGGCGCAGGGAAGAGAGGTTTGACTCCGTGGAGGCCAGAGAAGTTGAGGATGACTCCACCACTGCCGGTGCCGTCCTTGCTCATTATTTTGTACGCTTCGAGCATGCAATGAATTGTTCCTACCTAAAACTGAATTTTTACTTTTATTTAGTTTGCGTTGAAACGTACAAGATTGGTCATGATTTCTTTCTCCCAGCAGCGGCCGTCAAAAACACCAGCGGCGTTAATCACTACGTCGATGCTCCCGAACTCTTTCAGTACTTTAGTGAAACAATCTTTAAGAAATATTGCATTAATAGTAGTCAAATTTAGACAAAAATAGGGCGAACGGTGGAAAAAAAGCCTAGAGAGTTGGAATTTTTTTAAAACGCTTTAAAGAAAGCGTTTAAATAAAGATTCTCGGGTAGACATGTATCAAAAGTCCCCGAAGGTGGGAGGCGAGCTCGAGGAGGGGGAGGGGGCTAAAGGTGCCTTTTTTTGTTTTTTTTTGCTTATATCTCGAAAACTATTACTCCTAACGGTTTATGCCTGCTTATCCAAAATGAAGCCTACAAAATTTCCTACAAAAATGGTCCTTTGCATTTTTGTTGTAGGACTAACCGTAAGCTGACAAAAAAAGGTTATTTAAAAAAATGTCCTTTATCCGCATTTAAAATAGAATTAATCTTATGATTCGAAAAACTGAAAGCAAATTGAATTTATTGGGTGCAACACTTCATTAGAGAGTCTGTAAAGTCTTCCGAGTCGTCCTCATATGCTGCATCTTCGTCTTCAATTTAAACATTGAAAACCGAATTACAGTCTTGTTCAGTACAATATTAATAAACAGATGATTTAATATCGATGATTTGAATAAAGCTTACAGTAAATTGAATGTATTGGATCCAACAGTTTATTAGAAGGTGCCACGAGGGTCTATCAAGTCTTCCGAGTCATCCTTATATGCTGAACTAGCATTTGCCTGCGACTTTGTCCGCGTGTATTTCTGATATAAAATGGGAAAAAGCCCGTTCACAAAACCATTCCATAGGCTTAGGTACTCTATAAAGCTAGATAATTACCTATGTTATGTATAGGATTCAGTTATAGTAGTTTCGTTCTTCGCATGGGCTATGTTTATGGATAAATATTAAATGTTGATTTTCATAAAGTGTCGTCTCAGTGTACTTCTGCACTCTCAAAATTCGAAATTTCATGTTTCTAATTTTGTTTTTAAGCGTTTAAACTTTATTTTATTTCATTAAAATTAGAAAAGTGCACTTCTAGACTCTCTAAGGATCATATTTTCTAAATTTAATGTCTTTATATCCCTTTAAATGCGCACACCGTTTTATTCCCTTAAAAACTAATTTTCGAAAAATCTGATTTTAGTGCCCCTTTACACCTCTAAAGAATGTTATGTTTATATCTTTGTTTAAACATTTAACCCCCTTACAGATTGATTCTCTCTTTCATCCAATTTTTTTTATATCTCCGTTTAAATGTTTACACCCGAGTCACCTTTCAGGCAGACCAGCTTAGTTGGGGAACGCTCTACACATATAAATACTTACCATAAACTAATGAAATGTGTTTCAAAGTATTTTAATGCAATTTTATGTAGACTCCAAACTTTTGAAGCCTACGGTTAGTCCTACGACAAAAATGAATAGGACAATTTTTGTAGGAAATTTTGTTGCAGAAATAGACTTCTACAGAAAATTCTGCATAAATTACATAAACGATGAGTTTGTATTTATAGACCCTCGTGACTCCCTCTTCCTTTAATGAAGTATTGGACCCAGTAAATTCAATTTAATGTCAGTTTTTTTAAAAGACTAATTCTGTTTTAAATGCAGATAAAGCACATTTTTTAAATGATGATTTTTGTCTGCCCTATAACTCGCTTACGGTTAGTCCTACAACAAAAATGCAAAGGACCATTTTTGTAGGAAATTTTGTAAGCTTTAATTTTGATCAGAAGAGAAAAACCTATAGGAGTGATAATTTCCGAGATATAAGCAAAAAACCAAAAAAAGACACCTTTGAGGATTTTTGATATATGTCTACCCAAGTATAAAGAAAGCGTTTAAAAAAAATTTAACTCTTTAGGATTTTTTCCACCGATTTGTCTAATTTGACTGGGTTATAGGTTTTAGGAGCAAGACAAGTGGGGTTACCGGTGACTTGAATTTTGGACTGGACATCACAATTGAAGAAAACCGCTTTATTTCTTCCGTAAGTTGAGTTAAGAGTGTGCACAGATTCGCGTCCTTTGGTGTTATCCACTCCAATAAGAGCGACATTTTTGCTGTTTTCGGCGAGGATTTCGTGAGCTACGCATAAGCCGATACCGTCGGACCCTCCAGTTATTAGAGCTACTTTGCAGTTGAAATCTATTAAAGGTTTTGGTTTTCCTGGACTAAAATTGCGTCACATTCAAGTTGGATTTGTCGGAATTACTTACCAAACAATTTTGACTGGATTTGGGCCTTGTCTGTGATGAAATCTTGTGATGGTTTTCACTAGCCGAACAAGGGTTTCTAATTTTTTTAATTGAACTTGACAAAACATGATTTTCCTATATTTGCTATAAATATTTTAGTAGAAAGTGAATAAATGACATTGTTATCACATTTATGTCAGTCAGTGCAGCATTGTCGCTTCAAAATGACAGTAAACTCTCGATAAAGTATAAAGTTTGGCAACAATTAAATAATATTAATTACGAAAAGTTGGACTTCAGCGAAAATGGCACTGATTTACCGAGGCGAAGCCGAGGTTAGTAGCAATCTTGCGTTTTTAATTAATAAAAAATTAGGTAACTTAAGAGATTTTTTACAATATCTAAAAATTTTTAATAAAAATAATTTCAAATTTAATATTTTTTTCGCTTTTTTTCTTCCTGTACGACATTAACTTTGCCGGTGACTGTACTCTATTGAAATTTTAGTTTAAAGTGTATAGTAGTGTTTTTTTATTGTTTTCAACTATAATTGTTGTAGTTTCTTTTTCTTCATGTCCATCTCTCCCAATTTTACCCTATCTTTTGAATAAATTTCAGTAGAATTTCCGTTTAGCGTTGTATAAGAACGTTGCATGCTTCGAAGCATTTTGTGATTTTTTCCCATAAAGCATTTAAAGCATTCTGTCATACAATATGCTCTAAATCTGTCATTTGTCAAAAGTTTTCAATGTAAATTATTATCCGAGTTGTAACGGGAATAAATAATAAAGATAATTGCGTTCTTACAAAATAGTGAGTATTTTATGTGAAAAGTTGGTAAATTTGTGGAGTAATTAACAGCAAAATATTAGAACAAATCGCATTATTTATGTCAGAATCGAGCGCTTGTGCAATTCCATATTGTCCGTGCCAGTTAATTCAAATTCTTTTCAATTAAATCGAATTATAATCGGAGACTTTCTCTTTCGCGCCGCTTTAACATTAAAAATAAATCCCCTCTTCGGTTTTTCCAAAAGAAAAGAAAAAAAAGAAGTGGCGAATACTAATTAAAAAGACAGATTGACCAAGAAGGACAACAAAAAACTGGAAAAATGTATGAATACTAATATTCTTTATTAAAAAAAAAAACAAATAAAACAAAGATTTTTTATCTTTAATTTTAATATTGGAAGTTGAAAAATCGAAATTTTGTCACACAAAAAATCCTTTTAGTAGTTTTTGTTTCAATGGGTCAAAAAAGTGGCTACAAGAATTAATTTTTGGACCCTTTTTTTAGTTGTGCATAATATTCACAATTATCTCTACATTTCTTTCAGCACCCTCTAGATTTAACAGTTTTTTTTTCAACTGTAGTAAAATTGACCAAAACCTTGAAGCAAAACATCCAAAAAATGTTTGTAAAAGGTATTTTTGTTTTCAATAAGAAAACAGTAAAAATGTCTTAGGAATAGAAAGGAAAGTAAATAAAAAATCATGGGGTTTCAACCCAGTTTATTAAAAAAAGTTACAATCATTTTATAAAGTCAATAAGCAATACAATTAATAATAATTTTGAGTTCCACT
The DNA here is from genome assembly GCF_015345945.1 of Tribolium madens. NCBI lineage: Eukaryota > Metazoa > Arthropoda > Insecta > Coleoptera > Tenebrionidae > Tribolium > Tribolium madens. The sequence goes on from NW_025400975.1 coordinate 5,837,656, forward strand.
CTTAGATTTTTTATAAAAACAATAATCAGATAAAAATTTCAGCTGTTAGCAGTTATAACAAACAATGCGATGATATAATTTTGAAATAAAATTTCATCGACTAACATCTAACCTGAATCATGCTGTTATAGTACAAGCATTTAGGATTAACTATGTAATGGCTATATCAAATGACACATGAAATGGCGTTGCGAAGCTATAAAAGATAATAATTTTGCCCAATGAGTGTGATTATAAAAAAAACGAATTATGAAAATAGAACAATTTCTTTCGGAGGCGTCGAATTTTCCACCAGCCAGCTGGAACCACTAGGCGCCTTTTGGATGATTTCTATCAACGCTTTTCCCAAATTTTCGGCCCTAAGTACAACAGCGTCATAAAATCGATCTGTTTGTACACTTCCCAAATTTTTTTGGTTTTCCTTTAGACAAAAAAAGTTACTTTATGTTTGTTGATGTTCTGGCTGTTTTCTGGTGTTCTAAAGGTGGCCTTTTTTTTCGAGTGTTTATATTACACTATATTGTTCATGAAAAAAGACAAAAGTAATGCAGAATTTAAATTTAGAACCTGTTTGCTTTTGTGGATCTTACTTTTTCATATAATAAAATTTTTTCAAATTCCATATTACGAAAATTTGATTTGTCTGAAGTTGTTGATGCTCTTCCATCTTAGAAAATCATTGCATGTTTAATTAATAAAATTTAATTTACATTTTCGAGTATCAGGAAAGTAAATTTCTAATGGAATGTAAAGACTTTGAACTGAAAATCAATTTTTGCGAATAAAAAATTGCTCTTTAACAGATCATATCCGTGAGATAATTGAGGTAAGCGTAATTGATTCTGAATTGCAAACAAATTAAAAAAATACCAGTGTTTAGAAAGAATTGACAATTGGGTTATCATTTAGCTTCAAACCTAAAATTATCCAATAACATTATTTTTTTAACTTTATAAAACATTTAGATATAAAAATAAACAACATTTTATTTAAAAAATATATAAAATACATATAGATATGTATAAAAAAATATTATAAATTTTTTATAAAAGTAAAAGGACGAGTAATTAATAAATCTCTTCGAAAAAAATTTCAAGTGCCGACAAAATTTTGTATACAGGGTGAGTTTATGTAGTTGTACAAAGATTTAAAGAGACAGTAGTAGAGACGTCAAAAGAAGAATCGGATTTTTTTGACTATTTATATTAATAGTTTGTCAGATACAAGAGCAAAGCTCGAAAATTCGTCAAGAAGACTGTGTAAATAAAGTTTGGATCTTCTGAGCATTTTTTTCGAAAGTTTGCTAACAGTCTTTCACATTTCACTAATTTCTCTATTTTTTTTTAATGAAAGGACACTTATTAATTATAATAATATCAATAAAGCGGCTTTATTGAATTGTACGTACAAGTAAATAAATAATCAAGAGGCGAAGTTTAGCAACTGCTATTCGTACTTAAACCCCTTAACAAAAAAAAAGAAAAAAAAGAAATAACAGTAAAACAAATTAACAGAAAAGTAAATTAATAAAAATGAAAAATTGCATTAAAGTTTAACTAAAATTTAAAAAAAAACTACTTAAGAAAAAATAACAGGGAATAAAACAATAAGCAACTAACAAAAAGCAAAAGTAAAAAACTAGAAGTTTAAAAATGTATTTTTATCTTTTTGCGAAAATTGTTCACTCAAAGTTTTTCTTCAAACAAATGAGAAGAATTGTATAACTTTATTGTGTTGTGGGAGAGAGATCTTTTAAATATTGCTGTTTTAAACTTTGGTAATGACAGGTCAGCAATATTACGAAGAGAAATTTGATGACAACTTTTTCTTGAATGAAATATTTCACGGAGATAGGGCAGTAATAAATAATAGTAGTAATAAGTTGTTTTAATTTTTTGAGATACATGGTCAAAATTTCTTAATTTGTAAATAAAACGAGAGCACTAATTTTGTATTTTTTGTAATTTATATTTAGATTGATAATAATCTAAACATGAATAATAGATAATGAGACCATAATTAAGGTTGTTTTTCTAATATTTTCAATTCAATACAAAATTGAGCAAAGCTTGAAAAAAATGTTTTTTTTATTTTGATGAAGAAACAATATGTAGGTACAAGAGTACATTTATTTATTTTTTTAATTCTTTCTAAAACTTTGATAAATTGGTTCGAGAAAACGGTTTGATAGATCGATTTAAAAATTTAGCTGTAAAAAGTTTCCCCATCAGTGAATATGCTATAAATTTACCAAAAGAATGAAAGAAGATATTTTCTTCTCTTTTTAAACCAATGTTAAATTATTTTTTTCAAAAAAAAAGGATCTTGTAGGAGATTTATTCCTGTTTTTGAAATTACTTTTACCTTTTCTGTGCGGTCATTGGTTCCTGAGATATCGATGATCAAAGTTAAAAGGATCATTTTTCATTAAAATCTCGGCGAGATATTTCAAGAGAATATGAAAAAGTAAAAGCAAAAACAAAATATCCGGCCCATGCATTAATTTAACGAAAAAAAATTTCCAAGTCCGTGGACCAAAACCAAAAACAAACAAAAAATTATAAAACATTTTTCTCGCAAAATTTCTTAAGATTGCGTGATAACCGTAGTTCAGAAAAAACTTTTGCCAAAAGATCTCAAAACTAGAAACTTGAAGCTTCAAAATGGATTTTTTAAATCTAATAAATACGATCATTTTTCACTAATTTACGATACAGCTTTTTTTCAAAAATCACCAAAAAATGTTTTGACTTTAAAGAATGTGAAAAGGCAAAAAGCCTAAAATCTGGAATCTAATAAGTATTCAGATCAAATATTCGTACTTGAAAAATGTAATTATTCGAAGAAGTAGAATCGATGAAAACAAACCGGTTTAAAATTTAGTTTCTGTGAAAAAATTAAAACACACCACTTTTTTACTTTTTTATGAACAGGAAAATGACAACAAAAACACTCAAAACAAATCAAGAAAAACCATTTTCAGAACTGTAAAATCAACATTTTTAAAATCTGCTCAATTAAAATTAAATCGGATTTCAAATCGCATTCACCACTCCAAAAAAACATAAAATAACCCTTTCTGTCTAGAGGAGGATTTCGGTTTTGGAGAGTGGTCTCCTTACTCACTTTATTGCCGATGTACTGCTGATATCCCTCTGCCAGGCCTGCTCGTATTCCCCACTGAGAATCCTTTTACGAGGATCCCCCGAAAGCGCGGCTTCAGTGGGCGAAGGACATAAAGCGACCACACGGACCCCCGTTAGGTTGACATGATATTGATCTCCATATGAACGGGTTAAAGCCGCCACCGCGTGCTTAGTGGCCGTGAAGACCGGCAAAGAGACAAAAGGGTGGGTGCTGCAACTGGAACCTGTGTTCACCACGACGCCTCCCGGGCCGCCTCTGTCTCGTCCTAGGAAACGGAATGCCAGAAGCAAACCTCTGATTACGCCGTTCTGTAATTTATTTTCGAATTAATTTGGGGCTAAATGAGTTTGGTGTCATACCAAATTGACGTCTACTTCCAGTTCCCAAAGTCGGTCATTCATCACCGATGCACTGTTTATAACAATGTCGACGCCTCCGAGCTTCTGAATTGTCGTTTGAAAAGCCTCTGCAACATTTGGTTTATTAAAAAAGGTGTACATTGAGTGGTTCAAATTCGGTTTCTTCGGCAAAGAAGAAGAAAAATGTGCATTTTTTACAAGTGGATGAGAATTCAATAAAAAATAAACTACGTGATAAAGAAATTGTAATCGGTTAAGTTCTGTTCAGTAAAAATATTTTCAAGATGGTGGCACTTTCTGTTACACCGGAAGTGAATATCAACTTTGTTATTTTAAATAGAAAGGTTGCATTTTTGGATTACTTAAGTCATTTTTAAACAGTTTTCATTTTTTTTTCTTATACCTAAGTTTAACCGTTTTCTAAATATTTAGACCTTTTTAATTTTCTTTGGATTTGAGTCTTTCTATTCAAAAATCGATAACTCTACCATATATACGAGAAAGAAAGGTTAGATCTTTTTTGGTGTATTCATAATTGGAAAAATAATTAACAAACCGCCAAAATGAAGATTACATTTAGGAAATTTCAAATACCCTTAAGGTTGTCCCGTGTAGTAAAGCATAAGGCGTTCAATTAATTCGATAAGACTAGAGTTTGCCAAAAAATAAATTTTCGAAAACGGCATTTGAAAGCTTATACTTTTCTTCGTGGAATGATATATTTTTCAATACAAATTAGGTTTTACAAATGCAAAATAAATCGAGTTGAAAAACACCTAAAAAAAACAGAATTTGAAGCGATCGCCTTTGGAATTTTTTTCTAAATGATTTATGTGTAATATCAATTTTAAATTTATGTCATTCCCGTGTCCAAAGATTAAAGAATTTACTTAAAAAAAATTAAGTGGCTCAACATATGGATTTTGATTTCTTATCGAATTTTGTGAAGGCATGTCATTTCAGACGATTTTAGTGTCATTCGTCCTTAGTTTAGACTCATACCCCTTAGCTCGGACACATTTTATGTGCTTTTTGACGATTTGTTAGTTCAGCAACAGTATTTAATTCACAAATATTAAAAAAAAATATGATAATAGTCACCAGACATTGATTTCTCCTAATTAATAAACATGAAAATGTATTTACATCGTAAAAATAATTTCAATTAATAAGATAATAAATAGGATAAGTTATTTGTCTTTGATGAGTTGATGACCTAAAGGCTTATCTGGAGTGCATCCGTCGTAACAAAAAATGGTTTCTAGACTTTTGGATAGGTACAACCTATATTGAGATTTTTACCCAGTTTTTTTAGTTACACGTGCATAAGAAATATTTATTAATATTTCTTTATATGGGACAGTAGTTATTATGGAATGAGCAAGTGTCACAAAAAATAGAACTTTTTTTATTTATCTAAATTTTATTGGGTGTTTGGCAAATTTATGATGACTATACAAAAATTTGTTTCAAAGACTGTAATTTTATTAAGACAAGTTTCTTTGGTGTATTTATAATTGGAAAAATAATTAACAAACCGCCAAAATGTAAGGTTACGTTTAGGAAACTTCAAATACCCTTAACTCAATTTTTCCAAATGAAACACCCCAATTTTTTTTTCACTAAATGGGGGAGAATTCAGTTCTGTTTCGATCTACACCTATGTTTAATAGTTTTCAAGTTATAGTAATTTCTTTTGATATTGTGAGAAATTCATTAGCAACTTTAGCACAGGTTGTCATAAAAATAAGAAAAAAAATGAATATAAGAGTTATTCAGATTTAGATTAAATAAATTTAATTTGTATTTACGAAAAGAATAATGATAGATAGTAATGAATTTCTTCCATTGTAAAAAAAAGTCAAAATAACTTGGAAATCAATAAATTTAGGTATAGGGAATGCAGAATCAAATTCTCTTTAATTTAGTGAAGAAAAATTGGGGCCTTCCATTTGAAAAAAATCCAGTTACGGGATTTTGAAGTTTCCCAAACGTAACCTTAAATTTTGGAGGTTTGTTAATTATTTTTCCAATTATAAATACATGAAAGAAAAGATCTGACCTTTCTTTTTTATATGCCCAAATACAATTTCAAAATAATTAAAAATGGTTGAGTAATCGATTTTTAGAGAGGAAAAAAATCAAAAAAGTCAAATATTTCAAAAACGGTTAAATTTATGTATATTTGGTAATCCAAAAACGCAATAAAAAACATAACTTTCTATTTAAAATAACGAAGTTGGTACCCATTTCCGGTCTAACCGGAAGTGCTGCCATCTTGAAAATATTTTCATTGAGCAGAATCTAAATGATTATGGCTATAAACAAAATTTTAGATAAATATTATTGTTAGAACTCCCAATACTTCTAATGGGGGATTTAGTCGGAACGGTTTCAAATCAATAAAATACAAAAAGTTATACGCTTTTTCATTTAGTGGATTTTTTTGTTCAACCACTAGAGTCCACCTCTCACATAAATCTTTCTTTTAGACTATCCCAAAAATACAGGACCAACTACAGGTACTCAAACTTGTAGACTAATAACTTATACAAAATTTCATAAAATAACAAATTTTTCAACGCTTTTAAAAATGCATGTGTAAAATACATAAATTTAGTAATATTATAATTTATGGGTAAATAAATAATTATTATCGTATTTGCGACGGCAGTCTTGTGCGTCATCAATTTCATTTTTTCGTTACCATCACAATGCAAATTGATAGAATAAAAGGAAATTTAAGGGTGGTATCCTTGATGAACACTAATTTACATATGTATGTTCATACTTCAACTACACCACTTAAATGTCATGTTCGAGGTTCTAAAGACTGGAAAAAGTGCATATAAAGTGCTACCTTATAACATAACGATTTTACGTACTATTTTATTGAGTCCGAAAAAACTAATTTTAGGGACTTCAATGGCTTCGTAAAATAAATAAAACAGTTTTTTTTTTGTATCCACTTTAAAAAATAAAGACATCAGAAGATTATTGTTAAAATTGTTAAAATACATAATTGTTTTTAATAAAATAATAAAAGTGTCAAAAGTAATTTATTTATGTTATTTTAATAAATTTACGTGATACAACTAAACAGAGGTCATATTCAAATTTAGCAGACCCTACTTTATTATAAAAACTATTTTTACTTTGTGTGTGTGTTCGTTAATCCGGCAAATGGCACTAACGCAAAGGTTACACTAAATTATTGTCGTTATTAGTATGTTTTTCAAATAAGTAGGCTAAGGAAAGTCGTGTGATGTTCACACCAGATTTTTTATTTAAAGGACATTTTTTTTAATTTGTAGTACAGTGTAATTTTGAAATATCAGGTTTAGGTTGGGAAGTGGCCATTTCCTTCGGCTTATTTATAACCTCGGCGCTTCGCGCCTTGGTCATCAAATTCCCATTTCGGTATGTAATCTACTCGTACTATACTTTCTTGGGAGATAAAATTTTTACTTCTCTGAAAGGTAATTGGCCACTTTCTTTTCTGAAATTAAGGTGGAAAAACTTACTTTCTATTTGAGTCGTATAAAAATGAAACAATTATTGGTACAACGTTTATGGAACATCCTACCTTTTTGTTTATAGATTTGAAACGATATTTAGATGTAATCAAGAACAACGCACAATTATAAACGTTTTCCTCATCAATTAAAAGATGCAACTTTGCTATCATTTATCATCTATCATCTACATATCTTATTTTGCTGATAAGTCGGTTATCGCAAATTAAATCAGAAATATGTTCACATCCATTTCAATTTCTTTTTCTCAACAAGTCAGAAATAAGCAAACTCAACTCAATAATGGTAAAATGATCACAAGTAAAGGAAATCTACTGGTAGAGTTGAAAAAGTTATTTTTGCCCATCAAATAAAGACTTTGATTAAATACAGGAATTGTTCCACAAAGAAGAAAAATTTGTTCAAAGAGTAGCCTACGTTAGTAAACATGCATTTTTTTTTCTACCTTGTAATAAGTGTAATCAAGTGTAATTTGGAATGTTATTTATCATTTTTTATGTACATACTAATTTTCACTTTTTCAAAGATTTTGTTGGAAAAGAATAATTCAAAACAATGGTTAAAGATGAATTTTTTGCTTATAAAAATCCAAACTGCTTCAGGATACGAGCAATGGACATTTTTGTGTTATTTTAATTAATGAAAGTGAAAAGTTTGAATTTTTTTAGGTAATTTTAACAATATGTATTTAAAAAAATCGGAATCGAACTTAAAAATAGTTTGTGTTGTAATTAGAGAACTACCTTCGAATTGGGGATAATCGGTTACATCACATGGGCAGAAAATCACTCTATCTTTGGCAGTCTTTGACAACTGGTGGAGCAAGTCTTCGCCTGCGTCTGTGTTGATATCACAAATAGACACCTTGAAGACACGAATGTTATTTAAAAATTGCACAATCTGGAATGCTTACCTTGCATCCGTGCTTGAAAAGCTCTTTGCAGTACTCTTTGCCGTATCCAGATGCACCGCCGGTTACGAGCGCGACTTTACCTTTTAAATCCATTTCGTGGAGTTATTTACAAAAAATATTTACAAAAAAACTACGACTGTATGAAAATAAAGATTCCAAAATTGTTTAGATGTGTTATTATTGGCAAGCTTATGCAGACTGAGGGCCGCGCCCTGCGAGCGTCGCGACGTCTAAAGGGGGAGAAGTCGAGGGCTCAGTGCGCAGGTGGTAGCGTACAAATGTTTGTTAACATTTTTTATTTCTTAGAACTTCAATGAATCATTAAAGTGTTCCGCGTTGTGACCATGCTTATAATTTTCTTTGGACTAGTGATGTGGAAGTTAAACCATACACCTTAATGATGTTCTTTGTAAAGTTGTAAATTGTAGAATTAAACTGAAACAACTAGTGATACATTTTTAATAAAAATCCTTTATTTATTACTGGTTTTTTTGTGTTTATTTACAAAATGTATGTACTTTACACATCAAGAGTTTAAAAGACATCTAATAAATGTTTTAAAATTAGTAAAAGATAGTCGTTTATCATTAAGTTTTGGAAACCAAGAATATAAATGAAGAAACGAGAGAAAGCTTCTAAATCCTCTAATGACTTTACAAGACACCATGATTTCGATGCATCATCGCAAGAAATTCAAAATAACACTTTAAAATATACTATAGTCGGTTATCTGGCGAAGAAGTATAGGGTGTCCCAGCGAGTAGAAAAGGTGACTTTTAAATGGTAAAATTAAAAAAAAAATTATAGGACATTGATAGATACTAATCTTCTTTTTCTTGGATCTTCTTGGTATGGAAACGATAAACATAAACACGATTAGCCCGTCACACCAAACTTTTATTTAAAACACAACGCGTTTCAACCACAAAGTGGTCATCCTCAGGTGAAAATAAAACAAGTTTTGTTTTAAATAAAAGTTTGTTGTGACGAGCTAATCGTGTTTTTGTTCATAGATACTAATCTAGTCCATCGCCTAAAATTATTTCTAACTATACAGCATGTCTCAAAAATAAGTTACAATACAATGAAACACCATATGTTTCTTAGCGTTTTAGTATGTAGATTATTATGATAATGTTTTTAAGCTAATCTTTTATTGGTCGATTTTGCTTAGTTTTAAAAATAAGACGGTTTTTTTGACGAAAACATGCACTTTTTAAAAATGTATTACACAAAAACTAAGACATCTAGAAATATCTTTTTTTCACTGTTGCAAAGAAAAAGGTACAAGCTATAAGGTTGTAACATTTTTTTGGTGTGTTGCATTTGAAAAGATAAAAAAATGAAGGCGTTTGTTAAAGTTCAATAACAAAGTTAAATGGAAAACCCTATTTATTGTTTTTGCATTTCAAATATTACTAAATTGTCTTTCTAAAATTATTTATTTTTAGGTGTCAATAACTAAAAAGAGATTTAAGGTTAAACATTAAAAAAAAAATAATTACTATTGTTTCAGTAGCCAAAAAGTGCACAGTTGCACAAGAGATGAAAGAAATATCACTTAATAATCACATTTGTGTTAAACTGAATCCATTATTCTTTATTTTTACAATAAAATAATTCGAATTTCAGTATTTATAACGACTTTTACAATCTCTGGATAAATCAACGGATAAGTGATTCGTAGTGAAATTACTATGGTAGCCATAGTATTAACAATGCTCAGATATTGATAGGCATTGTTGCTACAATTAATTCATTTATCAATTATAGACATTAAAAGTTTATTTTTTTTTAAATAGACAATTTATCAATCTGTTAGATGCGAAAATAAAAAATAGTATGTTCCATTTAATTTTTTAAAGTTATTTACCTTTTAACAAACTTTTTAATTTATTAATCTTTACAAATGCAAAATACAACAAAATTGCTACAGCTTTAAATTCTGTACTCTTTTATTTGCAAAAGTAAGAAAAAAATTTGTTCTAGCTGTCTTAGTTTTTGTGTAATAAATTTTTAAAAAGTGTATGTTTTCGTCAAAAAAAAACGTCTTATTTCTAAAACTAAGCGAAATCGACTAATAAAAAAAGTTTAGCGTAAACACATTGTTTTAAAAGGCTACATCCCAAATTGCAAAAAAACATACGGTGTTTCATTTAAAAAAAACAAAAGTTTATATCGTAACTTATTTTTGGGACATCAGTGATGGCTAAAAAATAACAAGAAGCGTACTTTTTTCATCATGATGGAAGTTTTTGTAAAGGTTCTGGTGTTGTCAAATATTTGGCAAATATTTTTTTAAAAGAAACCATATCTTTTAATCTAGTGAAATACCTTTAAGTAGGTAAGTTAAGAACTGAATTAGGATGAATTTTAGAAATTCTTATAAGCTGAACATGTAATATTAAAGCGTAATCCTAACTCGAACAAAAGTTGGATAAAACTAATAAATATAATTATTTACCCTATCGAGATATTTAACTAAAATACTCGTTTAATTTTAATTTGAATGTTACATGCTGCAAGCTCACACGTTTCGTCCTATGAAGATGATCAGAAGTTCTGTAAATTCTGTAAGAGGCTCTCTGCAGTAAGTAGGATTTCTACGGAATCTACTTATAACAATTATTGTTGAGTATTTAGTAAACATTTTAATAACAATGAACGATCCACTGTGTATACATACAAAGTGAATAAAAAGTATGGAACCAAGCGTTTTTTTTAAATCCTTTGTTTTCAGAAAAAAAATAAGTAATAAAAATTAATTTGCCTTCAACTTCTAGATCCTCTTTGCTCAATGATCAGTGGTCATTTTTAGAAGAAAAAAAACTATTAATTTGCTTTAATTAATACGCAGATACTCTTTGTTTGTTTTTAGTAAACAAACAGTTTTTGTTTATTCTAATTAGAAAAAAGGAGGTGAAATTGACCATTTTTAAGCAAAAGAAGAGTCGTAAAACAAATACTTTTATAAAAATGCAATTTAAAGTAAGATTATCATGCATTTTTCCTATATGGCGCAATGCTTGATTAGCAAACCTTAATTTCAAAAAATCATATCTTGAAAATTACTCGGTATATTTAAAAAAAATTGGATTATAACTAATAAAGAGATGCTCTACACGATGGCGATGATGAAAAAAAAAATTCGTAGGGTTTTTCTTACATTATTTCGATTTACTTCGAACTTTTTCGAACACTGTTCGAAAAAAAGTTCGCAAATATTTAATTTCACATTTCATATCATTTTATTCCTTTAGAATGGACTTTATTTGAAGGAAATCGACCTAATAGTTATTGAGTAATGATTTTTTAAAGTTAAAGTATTTTAAATTAATTTAAATTAGAAAAAAATATTTAGTTCAAAGTGTGTGGACTTTTTAAATTTTTTTTAGTGCAGATGATTTGTCTCACTGAGACGAACAAAATGATATATAATTTGTCAAGTTGTCATGACATGACTTTTTTTTGTCGCCCTGTGTTATCGCCTTTGTAAAAAGAATGTTTTATTGTGGGTTGCCATTGGCATTTTAAAAAATTAAAAATTTTTCAGAACTCAAAAACAAAAGAAAATTAAAAAAAAACAAATTCTTGATAAAACGTCGCTTTTTTATAGTACAACCTTATCTATAATTAATTAGTTTTTTCAATAAATAAATAGTTTTAAGCAAAAAACGTTTAGTTCTACACTTTTGATTTACCCTGTATGCCAGTACGTTTAAGTACAAGTTGTAAAATTATAATAGTGGCTTTGAAATAAATTGAAGTATCCAGTAAATGTCACACATTAATCAATTTTGAAAATATACAAACTCCCCTAAGACAGTGAACCACATTGAAATGGATTTTACAATGCAGCTTCGACGCGTTCCCTCAAAAACAAAAATAAAGTTGACAAATTCAAAAAAATCATGCAAGAAGCGAAAACAACAGAATTGCAGAAAGAACGACAAGTGTGTGTGTATGCCGATGCAGCTTAGCACCTTCGAATTTCCCCGAATTTGGAAAGAACTGCGTCTCAAAAACCAGCTTTGCGACGGGATCGTCCACTGTGTCGACGGCACCGAATTCAAAATCCACCGAGCCATCCTCTCGGCCGCCAGCCCCTACTTTCGAGCCCTTTTCACCAACTCGATCAATCGCGGCCAGCCCGAAACCTACGAGGCCAACGTGAGCATCCCGGGGAAAATTTTCGCACTGCTCCTGGACTTTGCCTACACGGGGAGTTGCTCGATAAGCTCCTCGAACGTGGAGAACTTGCTCAAGTTTGCCGACAGATATGAGATCCTCGGAGTGGTCCAAATGTGCTGCAGGTATTTGCTGGGTATGTGGTCTTGACAGCTCAATCAGGGCCGCCGCTAGAGGTTTTGACGCCCGCGTGCACATTTGAATTTGACGCCCCTTGTTAATTTTTTAAGAAAATATGGGTATACTTATTTTATTACAAGTTATGTTTTTTTAAATGGAATCTACTTTGATTTTATTTTTGGATTCTACACTAAATTACAAATAACTTTTATGCAGGTTGTTTTCATTTATCTGTTATCAATTTTGATTATAGTTGCGTTTCTGCTGCACATTTTAAAAACATTGCGGTTTATACAGTATGATGAAAAAAAGGCACCCGTGTTAACCCACACGTTATAAGTGATCTTTTATTAAAGACGAATTCGAAGACCAAAATTGGATTTGTGCTCTTTTCAGTAAGTTATAGACTTTCCTTTTTAGAAAAGAGAAATCTATATAATTAACAGTTTTAAAATAATTTTATTGTTAAAGTCTAGATTTTGATACAGTTGACGGTGTTCTTAAAAAAATGTGCAAAAAGTCTATGGAAATAAACTTTATTGAAGATGATAGGATACCATTTCTTGGCTCCAAAGAAAATTTATCAATGTTGCAATATTGCAAATATCCTAGGATACAGAAAATGTCCAAGTAATATTCAATTATTGGAAACGGTAGCAACAAAAAAATCAATTTTCAATGTTGTTTGTTCTGTGAAATTTGAACGATTCAAGTCAAAAAGTCAAAGACTAAAAAAATTAATTGAAATCATTAGATACCTTTCGGTCGTATTTTTTATTTTTTTTATTTTATGCGGGTGACAATATCTTTCCTAGATACGAAAAATACCTGAGTGAAATAGTTTTTTAGTAAAAGAAAATTGTGCAATATTGCCGCTTTGTGCTGTTAGACAAACTGTTTAAATTTCAGAAAGAATCTATTTAGACTATTTTTGGTATGAAGGTCACAATAAAAAAGGACGCGCCTGTTTGGGCGCTTTTTTTTCATCACCCTGTATACAGGCTGTCCCAATATTAAAAAAACACTATAGTTATGTTTTTTAAAACCTATTAAACCTTATATTGATGGAAAGCTTGTCAAAAGATCTTTTGATTGGTACAATAATAAATAGAGGGTGCCATTTGAAAAAAATTAGTTTTTGACATTTTTAATTTGTCATGTTAAAAAATCGCAGTAGGCACATGCCACTGACCAGGTTGTTGAGTAAACACTTAAAAGATGCGGCAAACATTCAGGAATCAAACGGCGTTACTTACTTTAAACTTGTGTGCAAGCATTTAGAAAATACGAATTTTTAGACAGACCCCTGCATTTAAAAAATTCTGGTAAAAAAGCGCCACAAATCAAAATTGATAACAGATAAATGAAAACAACCTGTATAAAAGTTATTTGTAATAGAGCGTAGAATCCAAAAATAAAATCAAACTGAGTAGATTCCATTTAAAAAAACATAACTTTAGTGTTTTTTTAATATTGGGACAGCCTGTATATAGACCGCAATATTTTTAAAATATGCAGCAGAAACGCAACTATAATCTAAAAAAAAAAGAAAAAGTTAGTATCTCCTAACATAAACAAGTTATAAAGCTTTTTCGGACCGTTGGGACAGCCTGTATAAGTGCCAATAAATAAAACAAAATAAAAAAATTATTTAATCAAAATTAATTAAATTTGTGATTTTAAAAACGCAAATAAGAAAATAAAACATAACATCATTGAAACTATAAATCCTTAAAGAAATTGTATTTTCCTCACTTTCATACTTGCAAACTCTGTAATCAGCTCCTCTATATTTGAATTATCTAACAGCTCTTGTTCAATTGCAAATAATAGATAAGTTGCTTAACTTAGACTGAACTATGGTAAATCTTAAATAATTTTTAATGATTTTTAATTTAGAAAAGATCTTTGGTCAGACAAAACTGAAACTGGCAAGGAAAGTAAAATTCCTAATGTAATTTCTGTATTAGGAAAAGTAGAAATTAAATTGTTTTCAAAAAGATATTGTAAAATATTTTAAGGTTCTTGCATAGTTTGTTCGATAAAATGTATTTTTAAAGCTTTAAGGAAATCAATCTTTTCCTAGGACGATTTTGCTCCTTGTCTTCAACAACAGTCTTTGAAATTTTTTAATAATTCTTCTTCCGAAGAATTAGACATATTGTCAATAAATCCAAATGTATCATTAAATGTATTTAGTTTTTCAAACCTATTATTTAAAGAAGACAAAACTTGATTCAAATTCCTGTAGAAAAGTTAATTTTGAAATTATTTTTTGCATCTAGCACAACTTCGTCTTGATGTTCGTAAACAAAGAGTTTTGGCTTGCCTTTTGGGCGTACAGTTTCATCGGAAAATTTGGTTCTACATTAAGTTCGTCACCAATTTTGTTTGCTTCAGTCATTACGTTTTCGAAGCTTTCATCTAAACGTAGGTATAACTAAAATAGGATTAAAAATTTTAAAAAATGGTACCAAGATATTTGTTTAATTGTAATACTACAAAAATCAAATCAAAAATCAAGTCAAAAGATGTCTTTTTTTGTTTTTTTGCTTATATCGATTTGATTAAGAGTTTCATTTTTATTTAGTAAATTGTCTTTGTAAGATTAATAAATAATGTTTGGGTCACTTCGAGTAGCTTCAGGTCGGTTCAGGTCACTTTAGGCCACTTCGGGTTACTTCGGATTTCTTTGGCTTGAAGTAAAAAGAAAGTGTTAAATGTACTGACTAAGATTTTCAAAAGGAGAAAAATTCTTACGGTAATATTTAAATTTAATAGCAAAAATGTCATTTGAGACGGTTGAAAACATCGTGCTACAAAAGACAGTTGGGAAGACTAAGAAAGTGTCATATGTATTGGTTTAAAAAATTTCTAGAGTTGCAAAAAAACATTTAAAAATCTATTAAAAAAATGCTTAGATTTAAGAAAATGTTAACAGAGACGTTTCCAAACATCGTGCTCTAATCTCTATAACAGGAAACGGCCACATGACTAGTTTTTTCACATAACGTTTTGTTTTTTTTTGTTTGGTTGTATTTCTCTTGCAGTTTTTTTTTGTTCATTGCAAAATTCAAAATGTCTTTTTTTATTAAATTTTGTTTTGTCGCCCCCTCAACTCTGGCGTCCGCGTGCTTGTGGCGGCCCTGAGCTCAATCACAGGTTTAATTATCCCCACCGCAGATGAATTAAGTCCGACGAATTGCTTGGGGATTTTGCACTTTGCCAATCAGTATTTCTGCAGCGATTTGGTGAAGCGAGGACAAAGATTTGTCAAACATAACTTTGCCAAAGTTTTGGCCGAAAGCAGCGAATTTGTCCATCTGGACAAGAACGAACTCAAGGAGATCATATCTGACGATGAATTGAATATAAAACATGAGGAAATTGTTTTTGATGCCATTATGAAGTGGATCAATTTTTGTCCAAACAGTCGGAAAATTCACTTCTTTGACTTGCTGAGGTGTATCAGATTTGGAAATATGTTGAGGGAGAATATTCTTATAATATCCAAACACCAATTAGTTGAAGAAAAACCTGAATGTAAAGAGTACATGGAAAAAGTTGTTGTTCAGACTGAACTTGTCGCTTATCCAGGGAAAGTCGATGTTAACAATATCCTGTTTCGTCCTAGAATCTCCTACGATGTTCTTTTCGCAATTGGGGGTTGGAGTGCAGGAAGTCCGACGAATTTTGTCGAAACTTATGATATTCGAGCTGATCGATGGCTCCTCTCTTCAGACACAGATTCCTTTCCTAGAGCTTATCATGGGTTGTGTACCTTAAATGGGATCATTTATGTGATTGGAGGCTTTGATGGGAACCAATATTTCAACACAGTTCGGCGATTTGATCCAGTGAACCATACGTGGAGCGAATGTGCATGTATGTACCATCATCGGTGTTATGTGAGTGTTGTAATGGCCGATGGCAAGATATATGCAATGGGAGGGTATAATGGGAGAAACAGGATGAACACAGCCGAAAGATATGACTCAATGAAAAATCAATGGGAGATGATTCCCCCGATGCAGAAGCAAAGGTCGGATGCCAGTGCTGCCACTCTAAACGAAAAAGTTGGTACTCATTATTCTGTTAAAGTTTCAAATTCAATTTTTTTCGTAATAATATAAATATAAAGCAATATTTGAACCTCAAAAATGAGCTATAAAATGATGTTAATTTAAATAGTAACTCGTGTCCTATCTCTAGTGATAAGAATTTTACGGAAATTTGTTTTTTTTGTAATAACTTTGGAACCATTTGACCAAATATTATAAAATTTGGAATGGTTACTTGTGAGAACATACCTTTTAAACTAGTAATTACGAAAACCGGACACATCTACTTAATTTCCGGTTCCAGCCATTGCAGGTCATATTTTTTGTGTTTTTGCGTTTTTTTTTTTGGCCTCTTAATATTAATTGTTGTTTAGTCAAAACAATAGAGTAATCAATTTTGAATAAAAAACGCATAACCTTTAATACCTTAATAATAATAAATAATTATTTAAATTAACATCATTTTATAGGTCATTTTTGAGGTTGAAATATTGCTTCATATTTATGAATAACCCTATACAGGGTGCGCCAGAAATCGCGCCTCAGAGAAAAATGCCATATAAGGTAAGATACCAAGAACATGAAAAAAGTTTGAAAAATTCTATCTGTCAAAAAATTTTGACATTTAATGATACTGACGATCTTGTATATGTTTTTTTTTACAATCATTTAGTAAAGGTAGAAAAAATTTGTCAATAAAAGCCACAAATAACATTAAACAGAGTTACAATTTAGGATAGAGCTTCCTTGTTTCCTCTTCTAATAGCCTGTAGCAAAAAAACTTGGAAAATTATTTTTTCTTTTGAAATGAATAGAGTCAAAGTGTAAAATTTAAACTCTTATAACTTCGAATTTTTTTTTATAGATAATTTTTTTTTACATTTTTTTCTTGTTCCTGGTATCTTGCCTTATATGGCATTTTTCACAGGGGCGCGAGTTCTGGCGCATCCTGTATAAAAGTGAAACTTTAGAAACTTGAACTTGTAATTTTCAAGAACCGGACGCCGTTATAATAGCTGTGATAACGGCCAGCTTCCGTTATAAATCTTTTACAATAGTTTATTTTTTAGTGTTATATTTAACACTGTTCTTATGAATAGTACTTTAACATTATAGTCGCGTCGGGATTCGGACCATACATTTGTAAGTTGGTGTTATTTATAAATCATAAAATGATTTGACAATTTTTTATTCTGTTAAAGTTCCAAATTTAATTTTTTTTGTAATTAATATAAAAAAAAAACTTTAAAAAGCCAACACTAACACTTGGTGATGTAAAACTTGTGATTCTTAAGGTTGTGATAACGAACGGCGTCTATGAAGCATTTACAATTGATTGCTATTTAAATTTTCTTACGAATAGTGTTATGGTTTTACAAAGAAAAATAAACTTCTAATTCTTAACAACCGGTGGCCGTTATAATAGCTGTGATAACGGCCGTTATGAAGCTTTTACAATAGTTTATTTTTTTAGTTTTGTTAAACTTTGTAGTTACGGCATTACAAAAAAAAATAACTTGAACTTGTAATTTTCAACAACCGGAGGCCGTTATAATAGCGGTGATAACGGCCAGCCTCCGTTATAAACCTTTTACAATAGTTTATTTTTTAGTGTTATATTTAACACTGTTCTTATGAATAGTAGTTTAACATTATATTTATGAATAGTGTCATGGTATTACAAAAAAAGATAACTTAAGATGGATTTATAGAAGCCTTGCAGTTAAATTTAAATCGTTGCATGAATGGTTGAATTTTGATGCACGACCAATTAAATTTCAGAATTTTGAAGTTAATCGCAATTAACTTAATTTGATTTAACAACAATTAACAATCGTAGGCCGTTATAATATTATAGGTGTATAAATGTAATAACGCACCGGATCTATGAAACTTTTACAATAATTGTTTGCCTATTTAAATTTTGCTAACTTTCTTACAAAGAGTGTTATAGTATTACAAAAAGTATAACTTGAACTTGTAACCGGTAGCTATTATAATAGCTGTAATAAAGGCCGGCGGCCGTCAAAGCTTTTACAATAGTTTGACTTTTTAGTTTCGATAAACTTTGTAGTTAAACATTATCCTTATGAATAGTTAGGATATAATCTTTCTAATTAAATTAAAAAGAAAAAAAACTGTTTTACAAAAAGCTTTGTTTAATCTACGTTTTAATACGAAGAAAAAACATTTGGTTCGGGTTCGTGTCGGAATTCGGACCATAAATTTGTAAGTTGGTGTTATTTATAAATCGTAAAATGAGTTGTCAATTTTTTATTCTGTTAAAGTTCCAAATTTATTTATTTTTGTAATTAATATAAAAAAAAAACTTTAGAAAACTAACACTAACACTTGGAGACGTAAAACTTGTGATTCTTAACAACCGAAGGTTGTGAAAACGAACGGCGTCTATGAAGCATTTACAATTGATTGCTATTTAAATTTTCTTACGAATAGTGTTATGGTTTTACAAAAAAAATAAACTTCTAATTTTTAACAACTGGTGGCCGTTATAATAGCTGTGATAACGGCCATTATGAAGCTTTCACAATAGTTTCATTTTTTATTTTTGTTAAACTTAGTAGTTACGGCATTACAAGAAAAGGGTAGCTTGATCTTGTAATTCTTAACAACTGGAGGCCGGTTTAATAGATGTGATGACGGCCGGCGTTCGTTAAGAGGCTTTTACTAGTTTGCTTTTTAAGTTTTGTTAAACTTTGTAGTTAAACATTATTCTTATGAATAGGTAGCCTATGCTATTTCTAATTAAATTAAAAAGAAAAAATAAATTTTACAAAAAGCTTTGTTTAATCTACGTTTTATTATGAAGGAAAATCATTTGGTTCGGGTTCGTGTCCGGGATTCGGACCATAAATTTGTAAGTTGGTGTTATTTATAAATTATAATGTGAGTTGGCAATTTTTTATTCTGTTAAAGTTCCAAATTTAATTTTTTTGTAATTAATATAAAAAAAACTTTAGAAAACCAACACTAACACTTGGAGACGTAAAAGTTGTGATTCTTAACAACCGAAGGTTGTGATAACGAACGGTGTCTCTGAAGCTTTTACAATTGATTGCTAATTAAATTTTCTTACGAATAGTGTTATGGTATTACAAAAAAAAAAAACTTCTAATCCTTAACAATCGGTGGCCGTTATAATAGCTGTGATAACGGCCGTTATGAAGCTTTTACAGTAACTTAATTTTTTAGTTTTGTTAAAGTTTGTAGTTACGGCATTCTTAGTAATCTTAACAACTGGAGGCCGGTTTAATAGATGTGATGACGGCCGGCGTTCGTTAAGAAGCTTTTACTAGTTTGCTTTTTAAGTTTTGTTAAACTTTTCTTGTGAAAAAAAGATACCGAATGGGTAATCCTCCACTGCATTTAATTAAGATGTTTGCAGATTTACATAGTTGGGGGCTTCAATGGCCAGGAAGTGATGCGATCAGCTGAAGTTTTCGACATAAAGACAAACCAATGGTCTTACATCCCTCAAATGATATCGGCGCGATCCGGAGTTTCATTGGTGGTTTACGATAACACTTTGTATGCACTGGGGGGTTTTAACGGTTACGTGAGACTCACAAGTGGTGAGAAATACATTCCCGGAGAGTCTCCATGGTGGACGGAAATATCGGAGATGATGACACCTCGCAGTAATTTTGCTACGGTTATCTTAGATGACTACATCTATGTCATAGGAGGGTTCAATGGTGAGTGAGGGACTGCAACAAAATTTGATATCCCTTGGATATCAAATTTTGCTGAGTTGCTTTCTTCTTGCAATTCCTGGTACAATTTCTAGACAACTTCGTGTCAGGTTCCTCGACTATCAACTTTGTGGAGTATTACGATCCGGAAGCTGATGACTGGTATGATGCTTCACCAATGAATTTGAACAGATCGGCTTTGAGTGCTTGCGTTATTAGTGGATTACCTAACACCAAAGATTATTCTATATTGGGACGAAGTCAACAGGAATGGGGACAAGGAGCTGAAATTGGGACGAATTAAATTAATGTGTTCGAAGATTGAAAATATGTGGTTCTTGCCTTTTTTATCTATACTTGTTTATTTTTTAAATTTGTCAGTTTTACACAATAAATGTAACATTTGATATTGCAATTTTTTATTCTTTCTCGTTGAACAAATCGTAGAAGGCACTAAATAATGACACAATGACATTAATTCACTTTGTATGACATAATAATTCTGCAGTAATAAAAGATGCAAGTTATGGATTCGAAACCAAGAAGTAGAATTGTTGGGGTGTCAGCAAAAACTTTATCTTCGCAGGGATACGCTGTTTGGTGAGTATGAGTTTTACCTATAACTGTCTATTAGTTGAGTGAAAACGTATCATTTTTAAATTATTGTAATAGAAATCTAGTGTTTTTGGGTTAGACTGCATAAATTTAGAAGAAAAGGTCGCTCTTGTAAGGGGCATCTTCAGGACAAGAAAAGTATCTGAAATAACGCGATCCCCCACTTCCAGCCAATCACGTAACGACTATCCCCATCTTCACCACATCACACGTCATCCCCTCCTATTCGTCTATAAATACCGCTGTTACTTCATTTTTCGGCAGTTATGGTTTGCCTCTAGTACCGTTCAGATATGGTTAGGCCTTTTCTCCCCTTTTCTTGTCCTGAAGATGCCCCTTAGCGGGCGAAACGACGACCTTTTCTTCTGAATTGACGCGGTCTAACCCGTTCTTATATTGTAATAGAAAGTGAAGGCTGTACTATACTTCCTTTATTTTAGAATAAATATCCACTTTGTATTTTCACTAAAAATTAAAGTTAAAAAAAATTAATTCGACAATATAATGTACAGATGGTAGCCCTCGAGAACGAGATATGTGTACATATTTAACAGTTAGTTACATGTTACGACTTGAACGAAGAAGTAGAAATAATAACAAGTAATCTCTAAACTTTTTAAAAGCATAAATAGAAAGTGTTACCGACAAAAAAGAATGAGTCTTGCTCTATTATTTACTTGTATAGTTTTTCATTCATTTCTAAAAAACTAAGTGAAATTTAGTGTTACTTACCTGTTGAAAATTTTCTGTGTCCCCTTTGAAAATTAATAAGAATCACGTTTTCGGCAGTTTTATGACAACATAATGTTAATAAATTGGATAAATATGTTTTAATTTCAAAAATAAACCAATAGATTAATTAAAATATGCATTTATTGTCTTTAATATTATTTATTACTTACTAATTTGAAAAGAATACTAACTTTTCAGCGACAACTATAATATTGAATGTTTTATTTTTAGTAACATTTTGATTTTAAACGGGGTGTTTGGGAATAACTAGCAAATATAACAACTTTTCAATCTCCAACTTTTGCCAAAAAGACGTCATTTCCGAGTTAAAATTAAAAATAAGTTAAGGCTGAAAACTCTTTTCTGCCTATAACCATATTTACATTCATTCATAAGAAAAAAACTATGAATAACGTAAACTTGCATACAGTGTGTTCGTTTTTTGAGTTCCACCATGGGGATCTCAGTTATTATAAGAGATAAGAGGTCGGTTAAATTAGGGCAAAGTTGCGCAGAAAATTTAATGTATCATTATTAGTTTTTGAATTATTGGAAAAAAAAACGGAAATTTGTAATTTTCATTTTTATTTTTTCAAGCGAAAACTAAAAAGACCTAGACATTTTTAACTAGGACGTTCTTAAGGCACTTTCTTACAAGGAATCTAAATCTGTCATCGTATTTTCCAAGGCGCTCTTGATATCAGAGTTACAACACTCAACTTTGGATTTTCTTTTGGTCGCCATATTTGATTTCTATGTTTATTAAAAGTTTTTTTGTTTTTGATTACAACGATGTATCACACGATATGATCAAATTTTACATGCTGATCAAAATTAAGAATAAGCGTTTTTGCGAAGAGTGCTTTGGAAAAAATGCCACCAATTTTAATTAACAAACCAAATTTTGAAGGTGGTGCATTCGAGCATCTTTTATAACTTTGTGTTGTTTTGTTTTGCGAAGAATAAATTCTAGTTTATCACGTTGTTCCTATTTCAAAATCTTAGTTTTTAAGAAGGTTAGCTTGGCGGAAATGTGACTTCCAGATCCAAAGTCAACTGAACCGTCAAAATATAGTTTGTTAATTAAAATTGTTGGTGTTTTTTTCAAAGCACTCTTCGCAAAAACGCTTTTTTGAAATTTTAATCAGCCTGTAAAATTTGATCATATTGTGTGATACATCGTTGTAATCAGGAACAAAAATACTTTTCAAATAAGAAAATCTAAAGTTGAGTGTTGTAACTTTGATATAAAGAGCACCTTGGAAAATACGATAACAGATTTAGATTCCTTGTAAAAAACTGCCTTTAAAATATCCTAGTTTAGTCTAGGTCTTATAGTTTTTGCTTGAAAAAATAAAAACAAAAGTTACAAATTTCCGTTTTTACCAATAATTCCAAAACTAAAAATGACAGATTAAAATTTCTTTCAGAATATTATTCAGCATAAAAATGCGCAATTTTGCCCTAATTTAACCGACCTAGTATCTCTTATAATAACTGAGATCCTCAGGATAGAGCTCGAATAACGAACACCCTGTAGACAAAAAATAATTTATGGCTACATTGTAAGGTAAATACCTACGTTATTAGAGATTGAACGCAATATTTTCACAAAACTCATTCGCCAAGAAAGACTTAAAAAAATATTTAGGTACCATAATCATCTAAAATCTGCCATATTTTGAGTTAAATTGATGATGAATCTTTTTTTTAAACATCATTCTTTTAGTTTTTTTCCAGAACAACCTCCAAGGGTAAGCTTAACATTTACTATCGTAACGCAGCCATTGACTTGACCATTTAGAAAGTTATTGAAGAACAGGAGCAGGAAAAAATCTTTCAAAAATCTGAAGTCAAAAAAGTTGAAGCCAAAAGATTAGAAGAAAAATTAGAAGAAGTAAGCTACAATGTCCAATCTTAAACAGAATTTGATTTTTGTACTTTATAGGTCAAGTACATAAGATTGCATTGGAGGAACAGAATAACCTACGTGGTAGCTTTCATGGCCTTCACTCTTTCTCTAAACAATGCGTACCATTTCCCCATGAACATTTATCGGTATTTCACCGATCCTCTTGTCAATTTCATTTCCCAAAACATTGTTTCAGCTTTGGAGGAAACTTCTTCATCCCTTACACTGTCGTCACAATATTTGTTGGCTACCCTCTGCACGTCCTACAGTCTTCACTAGGTCAATATAGCCAACGTGGTGTCTTATGGGTGTGGGAATGTGCCCCTTTTTGCTGTGGAGTCGGTGTTGCGATGGTTCTCGCGTGCGCTCTTGTCGCTTTGTATCACAACATTTTCGCTGCTTATTCTCTCATCTATTTTTCCCATTGCTTCCATTCGATTCTTCCTTGGACTTACTGCGAAGTGGAAGAAAATCACACTCATGCGTGCGCACCTCCATCATGGTACATCTCCCATAATATCAATTTATCATCCCAGGAGTATTTCTACAATGTTGTTATTGACACCAATGATAAGTCGCGAGACGTGTGGTCAATGGGATCGATAAAGTGGTGGTTGGTTATTTCTTTAGTTTTTTCTTGGGTTGTTTGTTATGTTGCTATTCTTCGAAGTGCTCGTTCAATTGGAAAGATTTGCATTTTTATAATTATCTTTTCCTATTTTACACTTTTAATGCTGATTATTGTGGCGCTTCAGTTGAAACAGTTTGGAAAATTTACGGAAATTCTTTCAGGAGTTAGACAATCGGTGAGTTGGTGGAATTTGGATATGTGGTGTGTGGCAACTATGCAAGTTATTGTTGAATTGGGGTTATGTTATGGTATTCCGATAACTTATGGTTCCTATTGCCATTTTCGTAATGTTTATCAGACCGATTCGCTCATTCTTTGCTCAATGAACTATTTACATTCTTTGATTTTTTTCTTCTTGTTTTTCTCGTTTATGGTTAGGTATTCTTGTGGTTCTAAGGATTTTCTTAAACGATTACCAGAGAACACCATCGAGATGGTTTACATAATGTATTCGGAAGCGTTTGCAACTTTACCAGGAAGCCAATTTTGGTGTATGACTTTTTTCCTTATGCTGTTTTTTATTCTTATTGGGACACAAATTGCTATCCTTGAGGCTATAATGACCGCCATTTACGACAACTTTGTTTATTTATCTCAATTTCGTCCCTGTATCAATTTTCTAGTTTGTGGTGGCTTTGCTGTGCTGAGTTTTTGTTTTTGTTGTGACAATGGTTTGTATCAAGCTGTTTTCTTGGGTTCCTTCCCCATTTGGATTACTGTGATTCCTCTTTCTAGTTTGTTTGTTTTGGGTATACTTTTCATTTATGGTTTGAATCAGTATTTTAGAGACATGAACTTGATTCAGAAAGACAAAAACAACTTGAATCTAAAATTTTGTATTTTTGCCTTATTAACAATTTTAATTTTTGTTTTGCTCATAATTTTAATTAAAAGACCGTCTAATACATTGACTGGTGATCAAAACTATGATTTCACTCAAGTTGTTATAATGTGGTTCATATATTCGTTGTTTATTGCTACAGTCATAATTTTTGCCTTTTTATGGACAATGCATTGTAGAGTTGCACGGAAGAAAGTGTTCAAGTCGTCAGTTACTTGGATGAGATTTTATAATGAGAGAGCTGAAGGTAGAGGACAATTTAGTTATGATTATTTGTCTTCATATTTTTGGGCCTGGAATGCACATTAATAAAGAACAATTTGGAATTGATGACCTTTTCTTTATTATTTATGTATATTTGCGATATGTCTAATTAATATAAATTTAGAGTAAAAATATTGATTCTTACAAAAGTTACACCGTGTGTTTAGCACTCTTTACAAAATAGCTGCATATTCATCGTACCATTGATTAGCACCTAACGTTATTTTGTGACATCCTGTGTATGAACAAAATTATGGAGTTTGCAGCACCCCTGGTTTGAGCCTTCGAGTACTGATTCCAGTTTTTCGCATTTTTTTTTATGTAAAACAAATAAGATCATTTCCGGTTTGACTAGAAAGTACCTTCAGCTCTGTTTAGTAGCAAAAATTCTTGAAATTATTTCTGAATAATAAGACTGAAAAACGACTATATGTAGTAGATTTCATTGAATTGGCATAATGGTTGGCTAGTGAGTTTCATATTTAAGTTTGTAGTCCTGCGCATGTCCCCCTGTTATAACAGCAAATGGAGTTTTTGTTTCTGTCATAACTGACATGACTGACATTTGTATTCGTTTTTTCACTGTTTTCGTTGCTTGTTCGTTATTCCCAGTATTTTTTCAAATTATAATTAAAAGTATTTTAGTTTTTTTCAGAACCCCAGATTTAGTATACAAGCTAAGGTATGTTTGAAAACATAATCAATTTCTTTTTGTTGTTCTTGTTTTAGGTTAATGGAATCAAATATACCAATTTGAATAAAGCCAAATCATTTTCTCTAAAGCAAATAGTGTTTGTTTTTGGTGTTAAAACTTCACCTAGAAAGGGATGAAAGAGGGTGTTAAACTTTTTATGGAAAAAACGATTTCTGAAAGAGGGTTCTTTAAAAATAAAATTTTAACTATCTCACTTTTTTTAGTGACAAATTTAGTTCCTTAATATTTAAAGCCTTTTTCACATTTAAAGCGCGGTTTACACAATCATGGCCTACTGTTATGCCCATTTCAATGAAATGGATTATATTTTCAGTTGACATTGAACAAAAAACATTAAGGCTCCTACTTATCTACATTCTCTTCAATTAATTCAATATTTGATTATCCAAATTTTTATTTAAAGTAAGTTTCACTTCTGCATGTTCTTTTCAGTCATTTTAATAATTATTTTCATAATTTTTAAGAAAAATCTTAACGAAAACTATTCAAGAAACATGTTTGTTCAACGTAAATTCAGATGCGGTTGTGAATAAAATTGTATACAAACCTCGGTGGAAAGTTTCATTTCTATCTCAAGATAAGCAAGGGGCTCGGTAAACTTTCTAACCTTTCGACAGAAATGAAACACTTTCCACCTCGGTATTTAATATACTATTCTCGTCGTTGAACATACAGTTGCGGCCGTTGAAAACTAAGACACTTTGACAAATCCAAAATTTTGTTGCTGTAAAATACCTTAAAACTGAAGTTTGTAAAATGTCATTCAAATGTTACGAATCAGTGTCGGAGAGTAGAAAACTACTTCAAAACAATGAATTTAAGTTTTGTAGACAGAAATAACTACAGTATTTTATTGTAACACCATTCTAATAATTTGAAAAATTAAAACTAACATTGTCATCCTTGATGAAAACCTTATTTACAGTATACAAATTTTGAAATAGCAAATACTATGCCAAAAGTTAATGTTTTAGTTTTCAAAGGCCGCAATTGTATAGTTACGGAATTAAAATTTCGGGCAGTATTGTCACTTTCATAATGTAAACTCTTGTCATTTTGACATATTTACTTTCAAAAATAGTGATTTGTGGTATGTATAATAACGGGTGGGCAGCAGATCAAAGCGATGATTTAATTACACTTAGTTCAATTAATAAATTTCCTAAGACAGACAAATTGTTTAATTAACAATTTTAACAAAAAAAAACGTTTAATTGTCAATGTCAGTCATAATGACAGTAAAAGGTAGTTTACGTGAACTTTTTAAAGTGACAGAAAAATACTGCCCGAAATTTTAATTCCGCAACTGTACATTTCTGTCGTGCGATAATAATCTTCATCTTTCAACAACTTTTTCACATGCAGAAGATTTTATGGGTTTCAAACATCTTTTTTGTTGTACGCTTACTCTTTTTTGTTCGAGCTTATAAATCCCATCTTTATCTGAAGAATTTTTTTTTTTAAATAGCATAGGCAACCAACATTACACAATCAATAATTCTGTTTCGTATAACTTTCAAGGTACAGATGTCGCCACATAAACTGAAACGGTAAGTCATTTTTCTCACACTACTCTATCCCCTCCCAAAATATTCGTTCCGTTTGTCGATGATGTCAAAATCTGTCAGTTTGCAACTATCAGAGTTCAGTTCCAAATTGTAAACAATTAAAACGTGGAAACAATCCATAAATATACAGTATTGTGAATAAAAAAGACTAAATTACTTACTTAAAACTTGTGTGTAATTATGATTTCATACTCAGAAGGGATTATTTGAACGGTTTTGAGTGCGTGGTGAGGTTTTAGAAACGGATTAGGTGAGTTCAGCATTCTTGGAATAGCAAATTATAAAAATTCTATAAAATAATGCAAAAATTAAGTTTTATTACTAATCGAAAGCAAATTATTCAGAAAATTCCTCTTTCTGAGAGTTCTGAAGCATCAATTTCTGTGTACTCGTAACAGAACTAGGGCGTGTATCTTGAGAAGCCTCCTTGTCAAGTGTTAACTTTTCAAGAATTTCATACACAAACATTGGTAGAACAACAAATTTCGGTTGTAGAAAACGTTTCGATAAAAGAGTAAATGTGATAAACGAAAAAATAACATTCTTCAGGTCGGGTCAACCTGTCAACAAACGGTAGATGCTTGGGTTTGTTGTTAAATGATGTAACATCCTTAAGGTATTTAAATGTATGTATTTACTCGAGCATACCGTTTAAAATTTTGTGGTCTGAATAAACCACGATTCATGTGGGTTGCCAGTGGGTTTTGGGCTTTTTTTAAATGGAAACAAATTGAATGGTCAGTATTTTAATTTTATAGCCAGGGAAAATAATAAACAGTAAGATAAAGAAAAAACAGTTAAATTAATAAATGATCGGTAAAGTAGAATAAACGACATGAGTAATAAGAATGTAGGCTATTTATTTTTTATTAACAAAAAGAACAAGAAGTGTGATACTTTATTTACACAGATGGCCAAAACAGAGTTGCTAATTTTTTGAATTAGATAAGAAAACAATTCTGTGTTATTGTTGAAAACTGTGTACAAAAGAGATTACATGTGACGATTTTATGTCAAATAAAAAATATTTTTATTTTTCTTGAATATTTTATTATAAGCCATGTTATAGTTCGTTATTGTAGTTGGTTTTTACACAGTTGTTTCTTGAAAGTTGCTAAAAATTAGCCCGAATGAAAAAATTAATAATATTTTTTTATTAAATATAAAAAGGCAGGTTAATAAGCCCTTCACTTTTGTAAAGAAAGAATACCAGTTTTACGAGGAATACAATTTATGGATATTGTGTAAGATTTTTAAATATTTACGTCCATTCATAAACTCTAAATGGCACCGTAATTAACTACTAATTGGTTTGTTATTTATCACCCAGTTGTGATTATAATAATTTTATAAGGAATTTAAAGCTACTTTTCTGGTAAATCAAAAAAAGGGATTACATATCTGGATAATTTAAAATAATAATTACCTAATTATACAGGCTGCGCCAGAACTGGCGCCTCAGAGAAAAATTTCAAGTAAGATAAGACACCAGGAACATGAAAAAAATGTTTAAAAAATTCTATCTATCAAAAAATTTTGACATTTATTTTTTGACATTTGGCATTTTTTAATGTCTATTTAATGATACTGATGATCTTGTATGTGTTTTTTTACAATTATTTAATGAAGGTACAAAAATTTTGCCAATAAAAGCCACAAATAACATTGAAGAACGTTACAATTTAGGATACAGCTTCCTTGTTTCCTGTTCTAATGGCATGTAGCAAAAAAACTTGTAAAATTATTTTTTCAACAGAAATAGAGTCCAAGTGCTAAATTTAAACTCTCATAACTTCGAAATTTTTATAGATAAAATTTTCTAAACATTTTTTCCATGTTCCTTATATGGCATTTTTCTCTGGCGCACTCTGTATAAATTTTCGAGGAATTTAAATGTTAGAAGGAAAGTCACTTATTTTATACTATTTTCTTGGCCTCAAAAGATTAAAATCAATTATGTATACATACACATATAAACATTTAAAATGTTTAAGGAGTGACAGGGAATGTTTGAATTAACTATTTCACGTCACATAACACATAAAATCTTTACCTGAGAAGGTGTCAAAAATTTACAATATTTTTTTTACATTTTATGTATTTTTTCCATTACATTTCTATCTTTTATTAAGTGTTTCTTTATAAAATATTTTCAAGTAAATGCCTATTTGAAATGGAAATAATGTAGCCTTGACAGTTTTTCAAAAGTTTTGCAATTATAATTGAAAAGTAGGAATGTGCAATGGAAAAAATTGGATTTGTCCAAGTTAATCAATCGATAACAAAGACTACAAAGAGCTTATTACTTAAACAGATAAAAAAATTAGTGTCACTACTTTGTGACAAAAAACTGGAACAGTTCTTTACGTTTTGTCCTAGTAACTTAATTACTGCAGTTGTTTAGAAGTTTCAATTTTAATACAATAGCAAATGACCTAGCTTTAATAATTTCTGGAAACTAAAAAACTTCCATATAGCTAAAATTTTTGGTGAGATTTAAATATTCAAATACATTTTTATCAAAACTGACCTATTGTAGATTAGCTAATTTTTATGTATTTATGAAGGATAAGTTGTGTTGTGTCACGTGAAATTGAATTTGGTTCAATTACCGAACAATGATAAAAAAATGACTGTATCATGATTTGTCATAATTGAACGTGACTTTAATCTGGATAGTACATGAATTGTGTGATAAAGTTCACTTTTACATTTTTCACACAACTGAGCTGAACTTTAAAATGAAAATAGTTCATTATCATTACAAACGTTCCATTTTAGTTGCTTCTTTTAAGTCGTAACAATAAATACATTCTAAAATAAAGTTGTAAATGTTCAGCTTCTAATCTTTTTTTCACAACGTAATAAATTCTTCTAAAATAGTTTAAATTCCTGGCGTTATAATTACAGAGATCAAGTTTCACACTTTCTTTTTCACGATAAATTATGTTGAAAACAGTGTGAAAATACAAAAGAGAAGGAAAAATAATAGAAAACAGATTCTGTTACAATAAAATGACGTTGGTAGAAATTTAATTGTTGATGTTTTAATTGTTTGAATTAAAATTTTTCAATTTTATCAAAAAAATAGTAATCTCTACAAATTATTACTCACATTGGTAAATTTAGGTTAGCTATTTTTTTATTTAAATTTTCGTATTAAAATTCAGAAATGTTAATTTTCGCGAAGCAGGGATTTTCCAATAAAAAACAGAATTTCTCCAAGGATTAAATATCCTTTTGTTGTCTGTCTCTTGGTTTATCATAAAATTGTACTTTCATGAGAAATAAAAAGTAAACTTTTCACACATTTGTAAAGAAAATCGCTAGGATAAATAAACATAAGGTTTTCGCCAGAGTTATAATTAATTAATTAATGTCGCTACCCTAATTTGGTATTTCTACGCAGTTTTATGATAAATCATTATTACAAAAGATCCACTCAAGGAGTTTCTTAACGCAAACTGTAGGTTTTTGCTACGCCATCTACTACCTACGCGGAATACAAAATTCAACCAACAATAATGATTAAAATGAAGCATTAAAACATTTCTTATAACCTTATAAAATAAACTAAAAATATCGCTTGATTAAAACAGAGATTTTATTTTTTGTGATTTTTCATTTATGGACAGAACAAGTAATTTGAATTATTTATTTTGAATTTGTTCAAAATATAAACAAGCTCAAAAAAAGGATTTGTAAGAAAAACGCTCTTGAATGATAATATGAGCTCTGTATCCATCTTTATCAGATTACGAACGTGATTGTAACTAGACATGACAAATAGAAAATACTATTAAGTATCGATTTATGAAACATATAAACATTCCAGACAAGGAAGTACGAGTATGAACTGAACTAAAACCAATGTCAATAAAAACAAGTTCCGAGATAATAAAGATTGTAAGTATTCCAACATTAGAAAAGAACTTTTAAAATTTCTTTCTAATCAAAATGAGAATTCCGAAACTTGATTTATCGTAGCATTTATTCTTTTTGCTTAAAGTAAACAAATTATCGAAATTCTTGTTGAAATTAAACCCAGAAGTAATGACTTCTGTTAGGCGGTCGGGATTTATTTACCCCCACTACTTGTCTGCAAGCTGAATTTCTGAAATGTAACCACTAATTTTTTAAAGTCGTACAATTATCTAAAGCTGTCAAGGACCACTTCACTGTTATCATAATTTGATAATTGTTATTTTAATAATTTTTAGTGAAATTCAAGGTCTGAGTTTACGCTACGTACAGTGACGGAGAGTGAATTTGTTCCATGACAGATTAAAAGAGAGATAATTTTTATTTTTTTAAACGCACTTACTGCTGGCATGAATGTCAGTTATCATGACAATAAAGCACAGACTACAGTGAATTTTTCTGAAATCACACAGTGATTGGACGAAATTCACTGTACAGTGACGGACAGTGAATTTCGTCCGCCCAATTTCCATGACAGATTAAAAGTGTAAATTAGTCTTTAGGTTTTTCTAACCTTGTTTCAGAATTTTGATTAACGTTTATCCTGTTGACAGAATGCTCGATGTTTCTTGCTACTTTTATAAGTGCTTTGTCTTACATTGCTTGAGGTATGGTAACAATTCATTTTCAGCTTGAAAATCCGGTCCAAAATGAGTAAGAATTTAATTAAATTTCATTGAGAACACGTATTTATTTGTCAATTATCATGACAATAAAGCACAGACTACAGGGAATATTTGTGAATTTTGGCGGACGAAATTCACTGTTCATCATTGTACCGATTTGTGCTACGCGTGGTGGGAGGCGATCGCGAGAAAATAAATCCCGACCGCCGAACCATAGTAATGACTAATTATACCGCGTGCGCCAGAACAAGCGACCCAGAGAAAAATGCCATTTAAGGTAAGATACCAGGAACATGGAAAAAATGTTAAAAAAAAATTCTGTCTATAATAATTTCGAAGTTATGAGAAATTTTGCACTTTGACTCTATTTCTGTTGGAAAAATAATTTTCCAGGTTTTTTTTCTACAGGCAGAAGAGGAAATAAGGAAACTGTATCCTAAATTGTAACTCTGTTTAATCTTGTTTGTGGTTTATTTTTGTAGCTTTGCTAAATAACTATTAAAAAAACATATACAAGATCGTCATTATCATTAAATAAACATAAGAAATGTCAAATATCAAAAAATAAATTTTTTGACAGATGGATTTTTTTTAACAGTTTTTCTTATTGAAATTTTTCTCTGGGGCGCGAGTTCTGGCGCACCCAGTATTATTTTCTTTGGAAATGCATTGAGTTTATCATATTTCAATCAAAATTTTCCAAGAAATGAAAAAGTTTTTAATGAAGTGGGTTTTTTAGAAGTGTTTTTTGTGGCTAACCTAACCCTGTGTTTCATTTTAGTTTCGATAAAATTCAGCTCACAGACGTATTTTAGTAACTTCAGTACTTTTTGAGATATTTTAAAAAAAGTTTTAACAACATGCTGTCTATTTGTTGTTAAATTTGTCCTAAATAATTCTGGACCTATATGTACAGTCAAATTCAAAAAAAGTGGTCGTCAATGTCGTTTCAAATATTAATAAATTACAATTAAATAATACATAATTTACATTTTATCAACAAAATTGTTTTGATGACAAATTCCCAAACTTCATGATGCCAAGTAATTTATTTTTGTAAATTTAAGTACGCTCATTTACACAGGAATAATTAATTTTATGTCAAAACGTCACATTGACGACCAATTTTTTTGAATTTGACATCTTACATAGATGTTTCAGAACTCCCGCTCCAGAGGCAAATTAAAAATGTCAAAATTACAGGAAGCCAAATTTTTTTTGTAACATTAAAGTAGAGTCTTTGCCTGAATTTTTTGATAACCTATTGTTATCAACACCAGACATTTCTTTACGGGGCGGAAATTCTTTTTTATTTTTTGGTATTTTTTACGACCATGTGAAAAATTTATGGCCCTCATTTTGTATTGTAAGTAAAAAACCTGATAAATGTTTTCAAAATTTTATCAAATGCGTTGTGTATTGTTTAAAAAAAGTAAAAGTGTGAAAGCAACGAGAGAAATGGAAAACCAACGTTTGATATTGCCGAGGATGTTGCACTAACGTCGCTTTTCTTTGAACGCACTGTGTATACAAACTTTCTTTTTAAATATGTACTCAACTAGAATTATTTTATGTTTACCTTTCGGTTCTATGAAAGGAAATTCTGCATAGCATACATTCAACCTGCATAGTGTTGCATGTATTGTTTTTGGTTCACAAAAAGGGGGCATTGAACCCATTATATAATTTTATACAGCGTGAAGAAGGTATCAGACAGATCTATGAGTGGAAACAATTAGGGTTTGCGGTTTATTTACACAACAGTGTTATTTCTGCCGTGTCGTGTCGTTTCGGAAATGACAACTATTGGTGAAAATACTTTTGTCACTACAGTTGTTTACGTGTTGCTGACCCATTTGCAAGTTTTTCCAGAAGGAGTGAGCTATTCGAGAAGGTTGGGGAAGGGGTAGGGTGAATTGCGCTCAGTTTTAGAAACAGATATAATGAGGCTAATAAGGGTCGCTAATCCTTAAGGTGAACTGCGCTCAGTAGCAGAACACTTCTTCGGATGCACTTTTTAATGATCTATTGCCGCCGGCACTTGACATTATTCTCTGGGATGTTCTAAAATTTTTTTAATTAAAAAAAAAATATATTGAAAGAGAAGCAATAGATCGATCCACTTTTGTGAAATGTCTATTTTATACGTTTGACCAAATTTTTTAAAACACATCTACATGTACACCTATACAAATTTGTGTTCAGTTAATATAAATAATAACCTATTTCGTTTTCGTTTATTTCGAAATGCAAAGTATAATTTTGCAACTCGTTTATCTCCATTTTTCATTAGCCTGAGAATTAAATTTTTAATAATCACGCTGAGACATATCGACTGACCTGAGCGCAGTTCACATAGGGATTAAGGCTCTCCATTAGTGTCTAAAATTTATACGGGAAAATATACAAATTTCACCCATGTATAAAATCTGTATTTTTTAATTCTACAAAAAGATCCATGTCTTTATCTGTAAATAATAGCATAACGTACCCCGCTATGATGTAATTTTTTCAAAATATTACTTAGATTCTCTAAAAAATTACTAGTATTGTAAAACTTTGCCCAGGTTTTTTTTTGTAACGGTGCAACATCTTAAAACAATTTTTTTATAGACATGTAGATAATTAAAATATGCACCTCGCTACGTTCATTTTTTTTATAATACAAGCTAAATTATAAAAAAAAAACTTTAAAAAATGGATGCAACCCCCATTACCCTTGGACCGAAAATCTCAAGCTTCTTCCATGATTTACAGCCGTTATTACCCCCCATCGAGCGCTTAACCCCTAATAATGATTTTACACAAGCGGTACCTGCAAGAAGCTTTCCTTTTTGTTGAATTTACATTTTTTTAAAGTCTAGTAGCATTGTGGCCAATTTATAGAACATTTAACTGCATTCAAATTTTAATTCGCGAATTATTCGACGTTTAAAAACGCAAGATGAATGACAACAGAATTCAAAGCAGATACACAGTGTGTCCCCGGATAGGGGAAACGATTCTTGTAAAAGATAAATAAATTTCGCTCTAAATTAGCACTGCTTATTAGTTAAAGACTAATTTATAACATAATTTTAGTTTTAAAAAATCAGGTATGCGTTGGAAATTAAAAAAAATATATTTTTTTCTCTAAAGTGCCTTTTTTATGTAGCAAATAATTGAGTTCTTCTAAGAAAACTCTTGTACAATATAAAAATATCTAGCTCTAAATTTGCATTTTTTGAGATTTAGCACTGCTTATTAGTTAAAGACTAATTTCTAACATAATTTTGGGTTCTTCTAAGAAAACTATCATAATACAAGAATTCGTTAGAAATTTGATTTAGTTAATCCTGAAATTTTAAAGAACTAAAACTTTCTCTTTTTGGCAGAAATTACTAAACGGGTTACTGCTTCTTCTAGTGTTGCTTCCATAATTGGTGCAAAAACCAAAAAAATTTTGTATGTTGGTATTAAAAATAAGTATTGTCAATATTCCAAAAATTGTTCTGACAAAAATATTGACACATGCATGTTTTAAAAATTGGGAAGGCACATCGACAGCGATGGAGGCACAAATTATTTTAGATAGTTTTATGTGTTTGGTAGAAATGCATGGTTTAAAATATAAACGAATTATAGGAGATGGTGATAGTAGTGTTTATAATAAAATAAAAAATATCAAACCATATGGCCCGGATTATTATATTGAAAAAATCGAGTGTAGAAACCATATCTTGCGAAATTATTGTAATAAATTAAAAGAATTGGCCAAATGCGCTAAACTCAGTCCAAAAATTAGAATTTTATTACGGCATGTATTAAAATTTTGAACGGCTGTAGTAAGTGCGGTCAAGTATAGAAAAAATAAGTCTGACCTCTTACACATAAAAATATGTGATCTAAAAATCGTCTCCTTAGTGCAACAACTAGATAACTTAAATTTTAGGCATTTCTAAAGTATTTGTTGCTGTACTTCAAAAACCTAAAACCTAAATTTCACATTAAAAAAAAACATAGTTTAGTATATTACACACTTGTATGACTAATAATAATAATTTTTGATTACTTTCAAGATGTAGTTTTTGTCTTTTAAATTTTTAAACTGCAGTTACTCAAAACTATAAATTTCAAGTTATCTAGTTGTTGCACTAAGGAGACGAAATATTTTGAATGTTTTTAATTAATTACTTTATTTACTTCTAAAGCTGATAAATAATTAAAACTTTGTGGACTAAAAAAATATTTAATTTAAAATAAACACATGTTACATGTTACTTGAGGTGACTGTGACTTCAAGGCTTCAAAGGCTTCACCGAAACGGTTTTGAGTAATTCTCGATAACTTTTTTAGTTCTAGAAATATCGCCGATTGCAAGTTTTAAAATTGGCACCCTGTATGTGTAAAGGTGTAATTTTATTTTATAGTGTATAGTGTTTGCTAAGTGTAATAAAATATTTTGTGTGAATATAAAGCCATTTATGGTCCTTATAATTTTTTTTTATTTGTGTTCGGTTTATAAAAGATTATTTATCTTCATTAAGTATTTAACAATGCAACTTGGCATTTTGTTATTATTATTAGTATTATTATCATATATGAAAATAAGTGAAAGAGCACATTCCGAAAATTTTACTAAGATTATTTTATAAGGTTCAGTCTGGTGTGGTCTTAGCGACCGCCGCCACAGGCGGTCTTTTAATCCGTTGATTGACAGCTGCCAGTGCAAGCCTAAACGCCCTGCAATTTGGGTTGCATATTTCTGAAAACTGAAATTTTACTTCACTGCATAACACCCTTAAGGCAACGCAGGTAAGTAAAAAATTTCTGAGCGCAGTCCAGAAGTGAGCGCAATTCGCCAAACCAGTCCATCGACTAAATAGGTCACATTTTCCGGAATAATTGCAAAGGTTATTGAAATGCTTCGTTCATGAATGGTTGATTCATTTCTGAGTGCAACGTCAGACCAGAATCGGGGTTTCCTGCAAAAGTTAGTTGCAACACCTTCGTCATATCGATCGCAAGTATCTGATGTCATACACCTGTGACCCAGTGCTGGCTGGCGTCACCGATTCCCACGTGCAGTTGACAAGTTTTCTCAGTAATTTGCGATGAACCTTGATGAGGTTCGTCGATGGTTAAAGCGACTTTTGGAAGTTTGCCATGTAACCTATAATTCGGAGCGGAGCGCCAGTCGTGTTTGTACTTATTGCCAAGTTGTGCAATTGGAGTTTGTTTTAATTCAGACCATCAGGAATTTTTCGATCTCAGACATTTAAATTTGGAACAAGGAATGTTAATGGTCGTTCTTGCCCGATTTTGACATCATACTTATTCATCTTATCTGTCTGGAAAGATATTTAACGGAAAGGACGCCAGACGAGCCCACGTTTGATTTATTAGGCTTCGTTAATCGATAACAGGGCGAAGACCTAACACAAAAGGTCTGGTAAACATCAATTTTTAATGACAGATCAAACATGCAGGCCCCTGTTGGCCGTTTAATAAAATTGTTCAGGGAACTTAAATTTTTTAAATACAAGAGTGTCGAAAACAAGGACAAGCAACTTGCATTTATTGTTTTATTTCTTTACTACTTTATTTCTAGATAAATTATAAAGAATGACTGTAACTGCTATCTGATTTAAATAAGTGACACATCAAACCAAATCAACATAAACCACAGTATGTTATTAGTAATTGTTTCTTTAAATTTTGACACAGTAAACTTTTCCCAAATACCATTGAATATTTTTGTATTAATTATTATAAAGAAATTATTTTTGGTATCGAAAAAGAACACGAAAAATGTATACAGGCTGGTCCAAAAGTCTGGAAACGATTTTATTCTGGCGAAACTATCAATTTTTTGGCAAATAAATTTATAGGTCTGCAATGGCTATAAAAATGCTATTATTGTTTATATTTACAAGATAAACGTAGTAACATTTTTTTTTAATGGAAACCTACCACAATTTTTTTAGATAACGAGCTTGTTGCAAGAATTGGTACTGTGCAAAAAAAATTTTTGTAAATCTCACTTTTTTGTTTTGTTTCAGTAAACTATCAGTTTTTTTTTTGGAAATAAATTAAAAATGTTTAAAGGTTGTAAAGGAGCGATGACAAAATATTTTTTATTTTAATTAATTGTTTAAACTTTTGAGATTACCATATTAATTTTTTTTTTCTAAAAACCAAAAAACATTTATTAATTTATTTCCAAAATACTGGAAGTTTACTCAAAAAAAAATTAATTTCTGTAAGTTTTCATTCGTAGATAAACAATTTCTTTGTCGTCTTGTATAATAAGAAAATTTTGACAACAGCCAAAGTTTATATTTTTTTTAACATAAATTGTAACATTTTTAATAAATATTGTTGCACATTTATAAAATGCATAAATATATCTTTGTAAAACAATAAATAAAAAACCGTTTTATTGAAGAACAAAATTATTAGTACGGTAATCTCAAAAGTTTAAGCAATTAATTAAAATAAAAATTTTTTTGGCATCGCTCCTTTACAACCTTTAAACTTTTATTAATTTATTTCAAAAAAAGTAGGTAGGTTTTCATTAAAAAAAGTTGTTGCTATGTTTAGCTCGTCATTATAAACAATTAATTAATATTCAATTTTTTTTTGAATAGCATTCTTATAGCCATTGCACACCAAAAAGTTGATAGTTTCGCCAGAATAAAATCGTTTCTAGACTTTTGGACCAACCTGTATAATCAAAAAAAAACAAAAAACGAGAAGCCCATAAATGAAAAACTACTTTAACAATAACAAATTTGCTCTGTACGTCGAAAATTGCCTCCATGATGTACCAAACATCTTTCAAAAACGCCTATCATTGCATGAAGTAAATAATTTGATATCAGAAAAAAATTTCTGCCTATTGGTTTATTTGTTTTTTGTACTTTTTTTTTCTTCAATTAGGTACACTAGGCGAAATTTTTAATTTTTTTTTTAACATTGACAAAAATATCTGTATCCTTTGTAATTTTGTTCAGAAAATCTAAAAATGATCATCAAATTCTCCATCACGTAAGGTTTTTTTTTGTTATTTTTGTTCTCATATTATCATATTTAAAGAGTCGAAGTAATCATTCATATTCACGATATAGACTGAACTAACAAAATGCATTTCTAATTTTAAATTACACAAAATGGAACACTACATAAAAGATCGAACACAAATTTACCAAAGAAATATT
Organism: Tribolium madens; assembly: GCF_015345945.1. Classification (NCBI taxonomy): domain Eukaryota; kingdom Metazoa; phylum Arthropoda; class Insecta; order Coleoptera; family Tenebrionidae; genus Tribolium; species Tribolium madens. The sequence goes on from NW_025400975.1 coordinate 5,876,777, forward strand.
TTTAAATTTTTTAGTAAAGTCTTCCTTTTGCAGAAGTCCCCCATCATTGTTGAATCCTATTCATGCTTTGATATCTTTTTTCCATATATATCTTGATGAAAACGCCTTTGTTTATCAATTTACAGTCTTTAAGTTAATTAATTAATTTTTGCACAAAAACTTCATATGGATCACTTTCCAGATTTCCAGTTTTTTGTCATTTTGAATAGTAGTACTTTCTTCAAAAATTTTGTCGAAAAATGAAAATGTCATGACATGTTACTCTGGTACACTTTTTTCTACTTACGATTTAAAACATTTTTTTAAACAAATATTGCCAACCTTATGAGATTAATACATACATAAAAATTTCTATCATGTAAAATCGTTTCTAGAAACACGTAAGTTGAATACAGCAATGATATTTTAAACAAGGTCTGTGGAAGGCTACTTCATGATTTAGAGAAAATTGAATTGTAATAAGTGTTATAACATTTGTCTAAAAACATTCTATCAAGTGTTCTAAAATTTCATGAACGCATTTTTAATTTCAATTAAATGTTGCTCATTTTAAATAGATAGAAATAATTGAAAGATAATAAATAAACCTTATCAATAAAAACCTAAAATGATGGAAAAACTTAACTTTACATTTTTTATAAGAAGCTTAGCCCATCAATGTGCCAATAATGGAGGTTCTACTGTACTTTCAAATTTTATTGGTTAGTCAATGAAAAGCAGGTGCGATTGTAGGTTCGTGTGCTAAAGAATGATGGAAAATTACAGAAATAAAAGGCATAAAAAATAAAAGATAAATGTTACATTTTTTAATTATTTCTGGGACACACTGTATAGTCATGATAATAATTTTAGCGAACTAGTTCAAGAAACTGGAACTTTATCAATTAAAAAAGTCGATACATATTTTGTTGTAATTACTGTATAGACATTTAATTTAATTAAAAGTTGCGATTTTTCGTTTCATAAATATTTAATAATTAGTGTGTTTCGCAGGTCAGGTAAAAGTTAAGTTTTAATTAATTTCATAAACATTTCCATCAGCTACTGAAATAAAGTTAAAAAACATAAACGTTCATGGGACGAATCAAGGTTACGTTCTTTTATTGTTTGTCGCCGTTACATATTATATGTGTGTTTGCTGATGCTGATCTAATTGGGTCTAAGGTACTGAAAATTATTACAGTTCTGTCATTACATCTTCCTACGTTTGCAGATAGAAAACTGCTTGAGAGTAGGACGAAAGTACTGTGAGAAACACTTTGATGGTACAGGTTGTAAATAAAGCATTTTTTGTCTAACGTCTAATTCATTTTTAAAATTGTGCTTGATGTCGAGGTCGGCCAGCAATTACCATTCGTCTGAAACAACATAATTGCGAGTTTCATGAGCATTTATTTATTTGGCATGCTTAGAAATAATGATTGGCTTTTGCAGATTTGCCTACAAAGATTTACGTTTTAAAAATAAAGTTTTTTTTTCACTGTGGACAGCATCGTTTTGCTTAGTAGTAGGAACATTTTCAAATATGAATTACTAAAAAAAATTAAAAGTCATTTGGGACAGTGAAAGGATTATTATTGAAATGAAAAAGAACAAAAATAACAAAACCTTAAAAACTTACTTATACTCGTGTCATGTGAAATTAACTATTAACGGTAAATCAATTATGAAAATATAGAGCAATCGTCCCAGTTATTGTTTATAATAAGTAATATATTATTATCGCCACTTATATTTTATTGATATAGTGCTTTTATTTGCTATATTTTATTAATGCTACATATTTCCTAGATTCCACTTGAAAATAAATGTCTGGCCAGTCAATAAACTGCAATAATTATTTTTGTTATCAGATTAATAACTAAGAACCATAGAATGTGTTTAATATTTAACATTTATTAGTCATTAAAATTAAATTATATTATATTATATTAAATTAAATAATACGGTTTATATTCCTACATTTTTAATTTATAATAAATTGTAATTTAAATTGAATTTAGTGTTGGCCACTGAAAAGGAGTCATTGCATAATGTCCACCCGCTGAAAAATAAACATTTACATTACGCCATAGGTTATCTGGTTCTGCATAATTTCAATAAGCATCGCAACTCGTGGACTATTAAAAGATAATTTTAATAACCACCGATCAAGTTCGCAAATTAATCATGAGTATTTTTATTTAGTTTGGGGTCATAATATACTCTTTTTTATATTAATGAATCTTTAATTTAAAGGCCAATTTACCCAAAAAGTGCCATTAATGTCATTCAGAACAAATTTAATTACACCAATAACGACAAAAATCTTTATGTTTGAATCCTATGTTGATTACGTTGTTAAATTTAATTATTTTTTGCTACATTTATTTGAAAAAATAATTTTTAGGGAAGATTGAGGTTGGGATTGTTTGAATTTTCGCATGGTTGGCACTTTAACAAAATTTTACTTGATGTTTTGATATTTTAGCTTATGCGCTTTTGTAAATATTTGAATTAGAGAAAAATTACTTTTTTGACTACTTTTTTTTACTACTTTATAAGCATGCTTTTATGCTTATACGGTTTTTTAAATATTTGAATTAGAGAAAAATTACTTTTTTGCCTACTTTTTTTTTACTACTTTATCGGGGTTCGAACCCCGGACCTACCTGTCGGAAGTAGTGACCGTATGTATGTTCATAATTAGGTTTTATGTTTCTACGACATTTTTAGAAGTTGAAGTGCATTTCGATGAATTTTGAAGTTTTCAATTTCTAGATTTTTGATAAAATTTTGGTGGATTTTGGGACTATTGTCAATAATTCCGGAATTATTGGTGCTAGCCTTTTATGATTGGCACCGTTGAAAAGCACAATTAATTTTAAAAATTGTCAAAAAAAGTATAAAGACGATGTTTTAGTCATTGACATTTTCTCTGTTATTTTGTTTACAACTCAAAGATAATTTTTGCGTTTGTTTGCTTGTCATTTAGTAAATTTTAGTAGTGTGTGTATAAAAAAGATTGCTGTTGTATCTACTTTTTTTATTTTATGGATTTTTGTCAATAAATTTGTTAAAAAGACAATTTTCAAAAGCAAAAAAATTAATTGTTGGGTCCCTTGAGCAGTTTTTTGTCATATTGAAATTTTATTAATGTTAACATTTTTTCTTTTAAAGTTTTTCTGTTTTTAAACCATGGGTACAACATAATTTTCTATAATTCTAATTGTTAATACACGTTGCAGTGTTGAATGTTCCAATTATAACATTTACGCTAAGTAGAAACAATGGAATTTGTACAACTTAGCACCATTTATTAAAAGCAAGACTTTAACAACAAAAAATTTGTTTGCTTGCGTTGGAATTTTACGTGATTTTTGCTCCAGTACTTCTACAGTGTGATCAAGAACGACGTTTGAATTAGCAGTACCTAAAGTCTGTTTTTTCTTTAAATGGAAATTACCAAGTCAAAATTTTGGTGAAAAAATTGGTAGCCACAAATTTTGTTTGCTCTTTGTTTTTGTCCTCAGAAATTTTGTTAAAAAAATTATGGCTATGTTTTCAAATTGAGATGTTGTCAAAATTTAGACTTATGAATCTTGCATACCTGTTTGCTCTTTGAAAGCGCTATAATTGAATACCTGAAGACAGACATCATTATCTAAGGTCTAAAGACAGAATTCAGTACTAATAATTTTGATAGATACACACCGCAAGTAAGTGGACAAAAATGAGGTTCTTACTACAAAAACTTTGAAGAAAAAAAAAGGATGTCTATACAGAAAAAAGTTAGTTAGCAAAAGATACAAGTAGGTATTATGATGATTGGCAATAAATTTTATGTAATTTATTGAAATGAACTCAAGGTTGATACATTTTATAAATTCTTCTTCAGCTTTAGTTTCAAAATTGTTACTTTTTCAACTTGTTCCTCAAAAACGATGCACTGGACACTAATTTAATTGCCTTCTTTTCGAGGTTCTTTCTCATTCATGTTTATTTTGTATTCTTGTCAATTTCTTGCTAAAAATTGAGAATGTTGAGCAAACCTGCATTACAAATTGTAATGGGCCCTTTTTCTAACTTCCTGTTTGCGAACTATTCGTTTCCAAATTTCCAAAAACTGTTAGTGGTACCGAATTTGTTCCTTTTTTGGTGTTTCGTCTCAATATTTTCTTACGACGATTTTTTGTGTTGACGTTTAATGACATTGTTTTCAAATAAATTCACAAAATCGTAACTGCCAACTTCCTTTATTAAAATTACCATGAATGAATTTACTAGTGGTGCCAATGTTAAGACTGTTTGGCATTTCCATTTAAAAAAAACAGTTTTTGTAAGTGGTACAACTGGATATATTTCGGAGTAATTTCCGGTTGTTAACCAACGTAAAAATTAGATTTTTTTTAATTCTATTTATTGTCAGCTGTCATTCTTTATCACCCGGTACATGAATGGAATTTGCGGAAAATGTACCTTCATTCAGTAGCATCATTGATGAAGTTACAAGGTAGAAGCAATTGTATTTAATTTTGAGATAATGTAATAATATCTTCCTATACGTAGGAGTCGGCACTTCCTGCTACCTACTCTGTTATCAGCAAACTAAGGTAAATGTCAGAACATTGTTTGAAATAAACTTGATTCATCTCAAAAGGAAACCATTTCCATCTGACATCCAATTTAACGTAAACCCATTGATTGTTAAACACTACATACAGGAGACACAAAGCCTGGCTTCCATATAGGAAATAAATTAATAAGCCACATACAAAGTCCATTACGCTTTTATAGAGATCATTGGCGCCAGTGACGAAAAAAATTCTGTGTAGGAAAATCCATATTATCTTTATCTTATCGCAATTTAGTTAAGTATTTGCCCTACTTTATGAGGGTAATTGAAGTACAAAATTATACTACGTACCTGTGTACCAGAAAAGAAAATTGACGAATTTGCTGTTTACAGTAGTTTAGCTTGGTTGACCTTGATTTGGTCTTTAATTGATTGTTGTTAATTGGCTAAAATGATTAGGTTAATTGACAATTAAGGTAGTTCTAAATCGCATATACCGTTTATTGATAACGGCGAGTATGCCACTTTTTTGGTATGTTTATAGTACCTAATTTGGAAATCTTTTGTAACGAAACTATTCACTACTACTAAAAAAAGCGAAATTCTTTATATTTTGAAAGAAATTAAAGATCCAGCCTGTAATAATAAAAATATTTAGACGCGGCGTCATTTCTTGTTCTTTTTTTTTGTTTCAAAAACTTTAGTTTTATTCTATCTGAGATGACAGTATTGCCGACCTTCATTAACTATTTTCGCAAAGTCTGTTGAATACGCTCGTCCCAAATAATTTCTTTATTTACTTTTGTGCGGTTTATACGAAATTTATTTTTGGGTGAAAAATTGTTACACGTGAATCATGCAATCCGGAGGATATCCCTGAACTTTACCACTCGTTGATTAAATGAAGATCACGAACAGGAATTGCCTAATGGAATATTTTCACATAATTGTCAAAAGAATCAATAAAAAGACTATATTTAGTGACAATTCATCAAATTTAATAAAAATATTTGGACGCGACGTAAATATTTACACAATTACCATTATTTAATCGGAAGGATGTTTTCCGGTTCAAGGCGGATCTATGGTTTGAGATTAATCGAGTTTAAGTAGTTTATATTAGGGGAGTTGTGTTATTTTTGTCTAATTATAATTTTTATATCCGTTTCTCCCCTAAACTTGTGTTTATTAATAGATTTGGTGACTTGGGTTGAATTTATGTTGTGCTTTTCTATACTGGATATAAAAATTTTAGGTTTATCTTTTATGACTACTTGAGAACGGTAAAATTCCGCACTCTAATCCAAAAATAGCGGCCTTAGCCCAATTCATTAGCCGTCGAATCTTAACCTACCTACGACTGTCTGTCTAGCTATTTTAATTTTAATGAAAATGTGTGTGGAGCTAAAGAGTGAGTAAACTAAAAAGGTTTATTTCTAGAACTACTTACGTTTGCAATATAAATAATATTAAATATCTACAACAGAAACTGCCTACGGAATATTTCAGTGATGACGGTCTTCATTGATTGATTTTTTTTTGGTACGACTGGGAGGGTATTTCTTATTTTGCCAAATTCCAAATCTACAGTTGCTGTATTTTGTCATTCATTTAGCTTTATTTTTACAGAAACTCCAATATGCAACCACGACGTTTTAGTTGGCAGAGTGAGTTCTAAGGGAAGAATCAACTAATTGTAAGTATGTTTTAATCACACAATAATGAGTTTAAAATTAACTTAATTTCATTCTCACATAATTATTAAGTTACTACTCTAATTACTCCTTCAAATGCAAATTTAATTGATTCATTTAGGTATTATTCGTCATCTTTCATTTGAATATTACTTATTCCTCAAAGCAGATACCTAATTATTATTTACCTACCTGTATTTTATAATATAATTGCTGTTTGGAATAAAAAAATTCCTAGAACTAAAAAAATGTATTTTAAAAATCTACTTTCGTAATGTTGGTATTATTGCGATTCCAAGTTCGAGTGTTTGAGGAAATTGGATCCAGTTTATAATTCTAGGGAATTTTGTGATGGACAACTGAAAATTTTATAATTCACATTTATTTCGAAGAAAATTAATTTTATTTTGTACTTAATACTTTTATCGACTAATTTCACTAGATAAAGTAGTCTTTTATCGTCTAATGAAATAAAGTAATTTTTATCTACTGTTTACCTTTCAACTAATTTCAATAGATAAAGTTGTTTTTTATCGTCTAGTGAAATAAAGTAATTTTTATCTACTGCTTATATTCAAGAAATTCTTTTAGGTGAGTACAAAATAAAACGAAATATTATACACGACGATAAAGATTGTTTGTCTACTCGTGAAAAAAGTCCACTCGTGACTTCGTCACTCGCAAACTTAACCTTTTCACTCGTAGATAAACAATTTCTTTATCGTCTTGTATAATAACTATTTCATTGCTTTTAAAAAAATGTAGGTACTCAGGCTTTTAAAAAAGAGAAAATTTGGCTTCACTGTTTATTCGTTATTGAAAAATTAAAAAAAAATTACAGTCCAATTTTGAATTAGTTTTTGTAACCTATAGACAGAAGCTAGATGAGTAAATTCCATAAAAATGTTTTATACCTTTTGTTTAAAAAACATAGAGAAACAAAGTTCAGAAAGTAAGTAATTTTATACTATTGTAAAATAAAGAATTGATCTTTAACGAACTATTGAATATTTATGTTTGTTTAATAAAAGTTAAAGTTTGCACTTTTGACCCCATATACAGGGTGCAACAGAACTCGCGCCCCAGAGAAAAATGCCATATAAGGTAAGATACCAGGAACATGGAAAAAATGTTAAAAAAATGTTATCTAGAAAAATTTCGAAGTTATGAGGGTTTAAATTTTGTACTTTGACTCTATTTATTTCTGTTGGAAAAATAATTTTCCAAGTTTTTTTGCTATAGGTTATTAAAAGAGGAAACAAAAAAGCTGTATCGTAAATTGTAACTCTGTTCAATGTTATTTGTGGCTTTTATTGGCAAAATTTTTGTGCCTTTACTAAATAATTGTAAAAAAAACATATACAAAAAAAACATACAGTATCATTAAATAGACATAAAAAAATGTCAAATGTCAAGAAATAAATGTAAAAATTTTTTGACAGGTAGAATTTTTTAAACATTTTTTTCATGTTTCTGATATCTTACCTTACTTGAAAATTTTCTCTGGGGCGCGAGTTCTGGTGCACCCTGTATTTCCGTTGGCAAAATAATTTCGTATGTTTACTATTGGAAAAGAATTTTGCGCATGAACAAATTAAAAATGTACATTACTAAAGCGTTTTTTATGTTCTTGAATGAAAAATGTAAGCAACATAATGTGACATAAAAAATATCTTATTTACTTATTTAAATTTACATGTAAAAAGTGTGTATTAATTTTTCTTTGACAATTTGAAAGCAAAGTAAAATTTAAAAATAACCTGGCAGCTTCACCAAGGAAAAAATTGTAAAAACAATTTAAAACGTTTTCTAATGCATTTTTTTTACACCCAAAATACAGGTAATTAAATCCAAATTTACATCATTTCAAGTCAAGTTTAATAGGTTTTATTTTTTTACGTATACTTGTTCCACCAGGTAGTTGCTAGACTAGTTATAACTTAATTAAAACAGATTTTATGCAAGCTCTGTACAGAACACCAAGGCTGTTTGTTAAATAATAAAGAGCTTTTCTAAAACTTCATCAACATGTGATACTGCAAATTGAGGTAAATGTCAAGCTTTCTAACTAGGAAAATATCAGTTCAAATTTTAATTTATTTAAATACTACAATTTTGAGATTTTGTCAAGATTTCAAGTCTACTATTTTATTTTGGGAATGAACTGGTCCTTTTCTCAAGTCACATAAATCGGTCTGCGCTTGCCAATTTAGTGTTTTTTTCGTAAGGTTTACGTCCGTCCATTTCCGCAGATGTATTTATAAACGAGAGGGCGCAAATCGCACTCACCACCAAGTCTTGTGAGTCGTGATTGCCCATTAACGAATCGACGGCGGCTACGTTTGGGGGGAGTACAGAAATAGTAAAAGTGTTGAATACTGTATAGCACGCTTTTATTATGAATGAACACTTGACGTCACATTGTGTATCCTTTTGTGGGCACTTGGGACGAGACTTTATCGGCCGTTCAGTTCACGTTTCCGCTTCGCCGAGTTTCAATTCGCTTATAGATTCGAAAAGAGCGAGAAAATACACGATTTTATATACTTTCTCTCTTTATAAGTTGACGAAGTTTTAAAAAAATATTAATAAAATAAAAAAGTTTAATATAAGGTAAGTGAGGGTGTTATACCGGGTGGGGCATCTGTTACGCCCAAAAAGAAAATCCCCACTTCTAATTAAATAAAATTGTTGAATTTTTTCACACTTACCTGGGCATTAGTAAGGTACATTCTCTAATTTTTGGTAATTTTTCATTCACAAACAAAACCAAAAAAAAAAATAAAAAGTAATTTTCTCCCAAAAAATTTAATTCTAATTTTTTTACTGACCTACGCAGATTCACTTCCTATAATTGTTCACAAAATCAGAAAAAAAAAATTCCAATTAGATTTTGAATTAAACGCAATTTTCCATCTTAACTTTGAAAATCATTTTTATTTATGACCTGCTACTTGTGCCATCGTAAATTTAGGTGACAATGGGGAACTGCAGTTTGGGTAAGATTCCAAGGTTTACAACAAAAAGACCCTTTAAAGCGGTCGGCTACCAGTAAATGATTCTTTTGTTGGCAAATTATACCATTTTGTCATAAATCACGGGTCTGGTTTGTGTTTAAATAAAAAAAGCGATTATTTGGATAACCAAGTCAAAATTTGAAATTGTGATATCAAAGTTTGATGCGCTGACAGGTACAGATTCATTTAGTGTAAAAATTTTATAGGTAAATTAACAGAAAGTATTCATAAAACACACAAAACTGTTACGGACTCATTTATTATCCAAAAAATTAGAAAAATTCTCAAATTAGACCCTATCAATAATTAGTTAGGTATATGAAATATCGCCAGTTTTAATTAATTTGAAGTTGCGATTTATCAAGTACACGTAACCGATGCCCCACCCTGTACAGGGTGCGCCAGAACTCGCGCCCCAAAGAAAAGATATCAGAAACATGGAAAAAATGCTAAAAATTTCGAAGTTATGGGAGTTTAAATTTTGCACTTTGACTCTATTTATTGCTGTTGGAAAAATAATTTTCCAAGTTTTTTTGTTCCAGGCTATTAGAAGAAAAAACAAGGAAGCTGTGTACTAAATTGTAACTCTGTTAAATGTTACTTGTGACTTTCGTTGGCAAAATTTTTGTACATACCTAGTACTAAATAATTATAAAAAAAACATACAAGATTATCAGTATCATTAAATAGACATAAAAAATGTCAGATGTTAAAAAATAAATGCCAATTTTTTTGACAGATACAGTTTTAAAAAAAAAATCATGTTCCTGGTAAGTCTTTTATCTTACTTGAAATTTTTCTATGGGGCGCTCTGACACACCCTGTATATGTATACCATGTAAAAGATACCACATGATCGAAAAATAGTAGGCATAATATTTAACTTTATTAAAATTAAAGAAATCATTGCATGTGCATGAACATTGATCTTACACTTATAGTTAAAAAAAAAATACATTTTAAACAACGCTCTATTTACTCGTATTTGAAGCTTACGATTTACTACAATTTTTTTGAGCAAAATTTTTAAATCATTATTTCATTCTGGAGGTGCTTAAATAAATAATTCAATTATTAGTTTTCCTAATTTTTTTTATTAAATTAATAGAAATGTAGTCAAGTCAGTGTGATCATTAATTTAGTTCGTGAATCGTGCATCAATATTCATCTTTTTTTTGTCACCACGAAAATGCCGCCTCAAAGAAMTTACTTTGAAAGAAAGATAAAGGTGGAGAAAGAAAAGAATCGAGCAAGAAAAGAGAAGGAAATGTTGTTAAAAAAAAACAATATTGAAAAAGAAGGAAGTTTAAATCGTCAAGATATGTTTGAAGCAAAGAAACTAAAAAAATGTGATTATGATAAGAAGAAATGTTGGAAAAGAAAAAAAAACCATTGACATAAAAGAAAAAAAAAATGAATTACGAAAGTTTGTTACTTTTGAAGTTCTATTTGTTTTTTGTTCTGAATACAAAAATTCTTACGTTTTAAATTTTATACATACATTCAGGGTGCGCCAAAACTCGCGCCCCAGAGAAAAATGCGTCAGGTAAGATACCAGGAACATAAAAAAAAATTATCTATAAAAGTTTCGAAGTTATGAGAGTTTAAATTTTGCACTTTGACGCTATTTATTTCTGTTGGAAAAATTATTTTCCAAGATTTTTTGCTACAGGCTATTAGAAGAGGAAACAAGGAAGCTGTATCCAAAATTGTAACTCTGTTGAATATTATTTGTGGCTTTTATAAGCAAAATTGTTGTACCTTTACTAAATAATAAAATAATTGTAAAAACCATATACAAGAACATCAGTATCATTAAATAGATCATCGTCTGTGTTGATTGACAGTAATAAAAAATCTACGCAATTTTCCAAGTTTTTTTGCTACAGTCTATTGTTCAATGTTATTTGTGGCTTTTATTGGCAAAATTTTTATTCCTTTAATAAATAATTGTAAAAAAACATATACAAGATCATCAGTATCAGTAAACAGACATAAAAAATGTCAAATGTGAAAAAATAAATGTCAAAATGTTTTGACAGTATTTTTTAAACATTTTTTTCCATGTTCATGGTATCTTATCTTACTTGAAATTTTTCTCTGGGGCGCGAGTTCTGGCGCACCTGTATTTAGCATTACCTTTATTTTTATTAATCGAATTTGTTGTAGTAAAAAAGATTTAACATTAATTTGCTTTTCCAATTTGCTCAGTAATTGATTTTTGCAGTAATAAGATTTATTTATTTTTTATTTTTTATTGTGTTAAAACGGATGCATCTATGTGGGGGCGGTGTGTTTGAAGCTGGTGTTTTTGATGTTACAGTTGTGTTTTGTTTGTTTGAATTGTTGGATTAGTTTTAATGCAAATAACAAAGGCACGTGTGGCGAACTGAGATAAAAGGTCTGTGGAAATACAGTTTGAAACAATGGTGTCATGTAATAAACAGGGATAACTGAGCCTTGAATGGATCAAGTGTTTGTGTCAACCACTAAGTATTTCCGCGGCTCTTTATTGTGTCATTGGCATTTTGAATTATTTTTTCTTTTGTCAACGAAGACATTGACGCAGGAATTATGTATTCAGAGAGATAAAAGACGCCAATTTGAGGGTCAGGGTCTTGAAAAAAGAGACACTTTTTGTGTTTTTGATGGTCAGTGTGTTTGCAAATTTCCATTTGTTAGAGAGTTTTTATGTAATTATTAATAAAAAGTAACAACTAATACGTAAGAAATTATCGTTTCATGTCAAGTTGTTAAAACCCTTCTTACGTACCTATGTTTTATGTGAATGATAAAAAACTTGTAATCTTTGCAACAAGAATGCAAAATAGTTTGGAGGTCGTGGTGTTTATTATTAAGTGGCGAGCTCGCTAAAGCTCTTTGTGAAGGTACTGGCTCCAAATTGGTGGAATAATTTAATATCGTATGACGTTTGTGAAACAGTATAATAAATGCAAATTGGTCTCTTACCTGTCATGAATCCCTGAATGTAAGTTTTTGCCTCATTAGTTATAATGTAATTATCTTCATTTCCATACATTAAAGTAGTATGTGGTTACAGGGTTACAGGAGTCATTAGTGAACTCTCCTTCGATTACTTTCTTCTTCATTGTTCTAGGAATATTTTAACATTTACTTGCTTGTGACTAATAAGTTTAAAATTAAAATACGGGAGTCCCAGAAAAAAGTTCAATGGTTAAGGATTTAATAGAAAAGATGTTATCTGCCATTATTTTAATTTTTCCATCTACTACATTCTTCAGAGGTTTATTTAAAAAACATTTTTCTTTTCTGTGGTAGTCACCTATTTTTGGGACATTTTGGACTCAGTTGTTAGTTACTTATTTTTTTTTCTGAGAGTTCAACTTCCTAGATTTTTAAATGTTAGAAGAAAACGAAAAAGTATTTTTCTTTGAAGTAGAAGACAATCGTATACAATGTTTATAGAGATGATAGGGAGTTTAATGCTTGTTTTATTTAATGTTGAATGTGAATTTCCGTGAAAAAATGTTAATATTTTCTTTAAACTAAGCCAAAAGTTATCTAAGGAATGTAAACTAAATACTAATAACAAAGTAATGACACGCATTGTACATATTTATGGCAAATTCTCTAAAATAACAACATAGTGCATAAGATTATAATAAAAATGTCCAATTAGGGATTTTGTTTTGATTTGCGACTCGGCTATAGTAAGAAATTTTTTTTTCTACAACCCTAACAGAAAGTAAGTTTTTCCACCATAATTTCTGAAAGGAAAGTGGCCATTTTCCTCCATCTGAGTCATCTGTGAAATATGATGTTTTATCAAGAATAACATTTTTCGAAATTTTCTTTTTTAAGTTTTACAAAATTTTTCTCATGAAGGTTATGATCTAGGGATTACAGCTATCTACTTTGTATTTAATTAAAAAAAATACACAAATTGCAGTTTTAACAAAAAAAAATCGCATAACTAAAAACAAAACAAAATTTCGATCTCAAAATGCAATCACATTTTTTATATTATTTCAATTTATATTAATTATTATTTTCTGGAGGTAAATTATTTAAAAAAAAAAACGCTTGGTTCCGTACTTTATATTCACCTCCTCAGGGAGGTAAAAATTTATGTCCCCCATAGAAACGGAAAAACGGCGAAAATGAGATCAAAAAGAAAATTATTTTTTAAGTTTTTCTTGCTGGATCATAGGAAAAATTATGTGTACTCCACTGGAGGCAGTAACTTCCACCTGCGGGAGGAAAAAATACACTTTTCTTCCTTGTCATACAAATAACTATTTCGTTGACCAAGGTTGTAAAATATGAGTGTATGAGTTTTGTGGTATTGTTTCTTGTAAGTATATTATAAAAAAATGATTCTACATAATAATTTATTTAGTGTTTTTCCCAATAGTGGCTTTTCAAGTTTTCTTTGAACTTATTCATACTCAGCATGCGGTTTATAATTTAATCCAATTAAGTATGGAGCAATAAATTTTCATTTATATTAAATTAATCGTCACACTTCTTTAAAAATTGAGGTTAATATAATTAAGAACAGTTTTTAATAATTTTTTTTTCAGTCCGAAACACGAATTCAATGCTAAAGCGATAATAGACAATAATTTGAATGTTAAACACTTACATCCTTAAAATAGTTACGTAAAAGTTATTAATATTACCTCGTGCTAATACTATTACCAACTTCTACTTTGACGGCAAAAGACGTCTAAATTCATTCCTCAGTTCTAAATATACGCATCTGGAGGCTATGAATGGTCAAATACGACACTTATTTACATTAAATAAACTCTATTAAGAAATTTTGCAAAAGGAAAATTGAAACTGCGGTAGTTTTCTATAAAAGTCTGGAAACGATTTTATTCTGGCAAAACTATAAATTTTTGTGGCAAATAAATTTATGGCTATAAAAATGCTATTAAAAAAATTTTGATTATTAATTAATTGTTTATACTTACGAGATAAACATAGTAACAATTTTTTTTAATGGAAACCTACCACATTTTCTTTTTTTCTTTTTGAAAACAAATTAATAGTTTTTTTAAATAAATATTAAAATATTTATTACATGAATTTAAAAAAAACTGTGCTGTTGTCTCAGGAAGCACTCCAGAGAGAAACAATTTTTATTTTTAGCAACCACATAAAAGAAGGCATGCTTTTTGTTAACATAAATTGTAACATTTTCATTAAATATTTTTGTACATTTATAAAATGCATAAACGATAAATAAAAAAAAAACGTTTTTATTTAAGAAAAAAAATATTAGTATGGTAATCTCAAAAGTTTAAACAATTAAAATAATAGTATATTACATAACGAGCACGGAAAGTGATAAATAACGCACAAGCGGGAAAGTTGCGCACGAGGCGTTAGCCGAGTGCAGGCAATACCGCGAGTGCGTTAGACACTTTTCTGCAAGTTTTGTACACTATTTTTCCTACGACCATAAATAATTTTTTTACGAACATATTTTTTTTTCATAACGATTTATTTTTTATAATGATACAAAAATACGTTGAATAACGATTTATTTTTTATAATGGATACAAAAAAAATACGTTAAATGAAAAAATACAAAACATTCGAGTGTGAATTGTGCGTTAGATTTCTAACACACAGTGCGAAAACAAATCGCACAGGTTTTCAACCTCGTACGATATTGCCAATTTTCGCGCATATGTAATTGTGCGTTATGATCTAGTTTCTTATATGGTCGTAGCAAAAAAATATTTTGGCATTGCTCCTTTACAACCTTTAAACATTTATTAATTTATTTCCAAAAAAACTGGTAGTTTACTCAAAAGAATTTTTTTTTGTAAGTTACACATTTTTTTAATTAGAAAATTGTGGTAGGTTTCCATTAAAAAAAAAAATGTTTATCTAAGTATAAACAATTAATTAATATTCATTTTTTTTGAATAGCATTTTTATAGCCATTTCACACCTATAAATTTATTTGCGAAAAAAATTGATAGTTTCGCCTGAATAAAGTCGTTTCCAGACTTTTGGACCTATATTTGTTCATCATGATTCAGAATTTTCCGTTTTAATCGAAAATAATACAATAATGAATTTGTTTTAGCCAAAGATGCACCGGAGTCTTCGCATAGGCAGCGGGCCTTTGGACGGCAACTCCTTGTCCGCTTTAAGGTCCGGTCCCTACGAGGGCAAAATCGCCGGTCTCTACGACCTGGAGGAGACCCTCGGCAGAGGCCATTTCGCTGTAGTCAAACTCGCTAGACATGTCTTCACCGGTGAGAAAGTCGCCGTCAAAGTCATCGACAAAAGCAAACTCGACGAAGTCTCCAAAGCGCATCTTTTCCAAGAGGTATTGATCACCCTTCGGGGGTCCCCCGTTAAGACACGAGATTTAATTTCAGTACTGAATTTAGTACTGAAATTGCGCGCGCAATTTTAGTTAGCTTGGATGCAAGAAAATAGAGCCTGTTCTAATTTCTTGGATGAAAGCTTGCTAAAAATGCGCATTAACAAAAAGCGTAAATTTAAAATATTCGAATGTAAAAACAGAAATATTATAACTAAGACGCTTTACGAGCTTTTGTCTAAAACTAGAAAAATGTTCAAGGGTAATTTTTCGAAATTGTGTTTATGCTACCACGCCCTGTTATCAAAAGAAACGTATTAAGTCCCCCACTAGACACTTCCTTAGTCTCCCCCACTGTCTTTTGCAACACGATGTCTTGAAAAGTCTTGATTGACATTCCTTTTTAATCTAAGCATTTCTTGAAGAAATTTTTAAATGTTTTTTTTTTGCAAATCTAGAATTTTTTTATTTCTGTACATCTGGTTTCCCCAACTGTCTTTTGTAGCACGATGTTTTGAAACGTCTCGAATGAAATTTTTTTTTTAATTCAAGTATCTCTTTAAGAAATTTTTAAATGTTTTTTGCAACTCTAGAAATTTTTTAAATCAGTACATCTGACACTTTTTAAGTCTCCCCAACTGTCTTTTGTAGCACGATGTTTTGAAACGTCTCGAATGACTTTTTTTTTTAATTTAAGCATTGCTTTAAGAAATTTTTAAATGTTTTCTGCAACTCTAGAAATTTTTTTAATCCAATACATCTGACACTTTCTTAGTCTCCCCAACTGTCTTTTGTAGTACGATGTTTTGAAACGTCTCGATTGGCATTTTTACTACTAAATTTAAACATTTCCCTAAGACTTTTTCTTTTTCTGAAATCAAAGTCAGTACATTTAACACTTTCTTTTTACTCCAAGCCAAACTAATCCGAAGTAACCCAAAGTGGCCTAAAGTGACCTGAACCGATCTGAAGCTACTCGAAGTAACCCAAACATTATTTTTTACAATCAAAAAGACACTTTACTAAATAAAAATGAAACTCATAATCAAATCCGATAGGATTTGACCACATTTACTAGTTTGTCAACTAAAATATGAAAAATGTAACAAAGAATAAATATAACAAAATATCACAAATTTTAAAGTAATGCTAAATCAATAAGTGGTGAATTAACTAACGTCTTTCAACATTTTTTAAATAGTTTCCTTCATAACAGAACTCCAAGAAAATTTTTTTTAAAGCTAACTAATGTAGTTTAATACCAGACATTAAACTGCAATTCCATTTAGCCTATTTCAACGTTCAAAAACGGTTGGAGATGAAAATCTCTTGAACATTCTCTTCAAGAAAATTTTATTCTCTACAACCCCTTGATTGTATTTGTTGTAAATCTAACGTTTTTCGATCTTTTTAATTAAAGAGAATTATTCGCAAATGTTAAACTTGGCTTTAAATTTTATATAACTCATTTAAGAATACTTTCAGATGAAATATCTGTAATATTTTTTCAGGATTGTAGGAAATTGAATGTCCCGGTATATTATTTTCTGTGCTTAAAATTGACAACTGACAGTCCTTTCGGTCTTTAGCAAGATCAATGCGCATGTTCATAGACTTATTTCAGTACTTACGTATCATACAGAACTTCTAGTAACTTCAACTAATTTTGATACTAAATTTGCGCGCGCAGTTTCAGTACTGAATTTAGTACTGAAATTGCGCGCGCAATTTTAGTTAGCTTGGATGCAAGAAAATGGAGCCTGTTCTAATTTCTTGGATGAAAGCTTGCTAAAACTGCGCACTAAAAATGCCCATTAACAAAAAGCGTAAATTTAAAATATTCGAATGTAAAAACAGAAATATTATAACTAAGACGCTTTACGAGCTTTTGTCTAAAACTAGAAAAATGTTCAAGGGTAATTTTTCGAAATTGTGTTTATGCTACCACGTCCTGTTATCAAAAGAAACGTATTAAGTCCCCCACAATATTATAAATTTTAAAAATCAACAATTTAATGCATAAAATCTGTTATTATTTGTTATTGTTTTCAAATCAATTTCTATTTTCTATTAATTATTTACTTTAATATCTAATTTTTAATTTAATGAACCGATTTTGTAAAAAAAAATATTGCAGAATTTGTCAACTGAAATATGAAAAATGTAACAAAGAATAAATATAACAAAATATCACAAATTTTAAAGTAATGCTAAATCAATAAGTGGTGAATTAACTAACGTCCCTCAACATTTTTTAAATAATAAATTAATAAATAATGTCAAATTTCCAGGTGCGTTGCATGAAGCTCGTGCAGCATCCGAACGTCGTTCGACTGTACGAAGTGATAGACACCGCCACCAAACTCTACCTGATATTGGAACTGGGGGATGGGGGCGATTTGTACGACTACATCATGAGACATGACACCGGCTTGTCGGAACAACTGGCCAAAGAGTATTTCAGACAGATCGTTCGGGCGATTTCGTACTGCCATCAGTTGCATGTCGTCCATCGAGACCTTAAACCGGAGAATGTGGTGTTTTTCGAAAAGTTAGGAGTAGTGAAATTGACCGATTTTGGGTTTAGTAATAAGTTTTGTCCGGGACAAAAACTAGAAACATCATGTGGAAGTTTAGCATATTCTGCTCCTGAAATTTTATTGGGTGACTCTTATGATGCTCCAGCTGTTGATATTTGGTCTTTGGGTGTTATTTTGTATATGTTAGTTTGTGGCCAAGCGCCATTTCAAGAAGCCAACGATTCGGAAACTTTAACCATGATCATGGACTGCAAATACAGTGTTCCTCCTCATGTTTCAAAAGACTGCCAAGATTTAATAGCTCGAATGTTAGTGAGAAACCCGGAAAAGAGAGCAACACTTGCGGAAATAGCCAATCATAAATGGTTAAAGATCGACAAACAGGATAATCCACCGATTGATACTCTACCACTAGTTTCAAGAGAACAGTTAAGTGAAGAAGATCACAATCTGATTGTTCAAAAAATTGTAAATGGAAATATTGCTACCAAAGAAGAAATCCAAGAGTAAGTTGTAAGTTGTGTGAAGATAAATAAATATTTCTTCTTCTTTCAGATGTTTAGATAAAAATGAATACAATCATATAACCGCTACTTATTATCTATTAGCTGAAAGAAAATTAAGAGCAAAACGACAAGATCAAGCTAATAAAAACAAAAGACCGGAACATTTGGCTGTACCACACAACTCGCCTGCTCCCAAGAGGGATAACAATGGCACGGGACCCACACCTTGTCTACTGACTGTACCCAGGACGCCAGGAGATGTACCACAAGTAAGCAAAATACTCTTACAAGTCCAAAGTCCAAAAACCACGAAGTTTATTACAACAAAACTCTTTTATAAAAAAACAGTGGCTATACCACGTGAATCGAATAATTTTGTACATTATAATTCTATAAACTGATGTGATATTTATAGTCTGTGCTTGTTTAAATAATTTTTGATATTATTGTTTCATA
>NW_025400975.1:5896105-5914834 GCF_015345945.1 Tribolium madens
CAAGTAAAGTAATAAAATACATAAAATCGAGAAAAAACAATACCTATTGAGAATCTTTTTTTGAATCCTCGTTAATATTATTATCTATTACTAAAACGTTCTAGCTCCAACTCTCTCAACCCGTGTAAAAATTAATTTAACCTACTCTCTCGCGAATCATGGCAATTGTTTTTGGAGAGGGGGACCATGTAGCAATTTTGTTAGATAGTAGCAAAAAATATCAAACTTTAGACAATAAACGATGATGAAAAATAAAAATTCAGTCCCACCTTTACTGCAACGGACGGGTGATTTTCGTTAATTAATATTATTTGAGAAAAAATCCATAAAAATGAAAAGTTGAAAAAATTAACCAAGGTCCTTTGGATTTCAATCATTCAATCTGACACTTCTCACAGTTGTTGACATTTCACGTCAACGATAGAAAAACGAAAGGAAACGTTACTGGTTTATTATTTCATACTTACTACTGGTTCAATTTTTATTTATTTCTACTAAAATAAGTTTGTTTGGTGTGAAAAAGAGACATTTATTTGTCCAGTTTCGTGAGCAGATCTTTGACACTTTTTGAAAATTCTCTGTAAAACAGGCTTTAATGTCAAATTTGATTTTTGAAAATTTCCAAACGTCAAAATGTCAGGAATATCAAGTGTCGCCAATTCAAAAAAATTAAAATCACAAGATCCATCCATCCAAGTTGCCATTTTTTCACAAGATTTCAAGGCGGCGGTTTAAATCTCTAGAATGTTTTTTTTACATAAACTTAATAATTTTTTTATAACAATTTAGTACTTTTTGACTCGGTATGGCAAATTAGTTTACAAATAGTAACTTGTTTAATATACCTTTAATCAAATTATTATTTTTATGTTCATTTATCTTAAATTAAACAAAAATAATTGTTAATTTTTTTATCACGTCACAGTTTTTTGTTACGAACGATAATTTTCATGCTTTCTGTACTAATGTCTCCAATTTAAAATACAAATTGTTGGTGAATTATTGCAAAATTATCACCAGATAGGTCTAAATGGGTCTTAAAACATATTTCACTGACTCACATTTGGATTTCTTGTCTAAAAACTTAGGCAATATCAGTGACGAACAGGGCAAGCGTTTTTATCTGAAGGGTTCAAAGATCGGCACAAAGGTTTTTATATTAGGAGATTACTGTTGGACTATTATAAAGAAAACTGATCCAAAAAATTATAAAAAACAAAGTTAAAAAACTCATTTTTAATTTGTTATTTGGCTGTTTTTGTATTTTTGTTAATTACATATTTCTTAAAAGTGTCGTGGTGGACTTTTTTAAATATTTTTTGTGAACTCTGCCTCAAAATAATTATTATTTTAATTTGATTATTATTCAATTTAAAAGGTTTTTCTGAACAGAACAAAATAGGACTGTAAATTATTATATCGGGTGTGTCAAAAAGGTCGGACAAGCTTAAAGATATAAGAATTATTTCAGCAAAAAGAAAAAAAATAACCGAATTTTTAGTTGTTAAACATTCCTAAATGTGTAACACCCGCTTGAAGTCCAAAAGGAGACAAATCCTTAAAAGGATACCAAAAATAATTTTGTTTTGGAATTTATGAAACTGCTCCACGTAAATATTTAAAACGCAACAGATTAATTATTACCAAAATTTTATTTTTTTCCAAAATTTAAGGAACAAAAATTTTCCTAAATTTTTTGGTGATTTTTGAAAGGCTGTAACTCATCGAAAAATGTTCGTGTCTAGATTAAAAAAAAACATTTTGTAGCTTTAAATTGCTAGTTTTGAGATCTTTGGGCAAATATTTTTTCTGTGCTACAGTTATCACGCAATTCTAAATAATAGCGCGAGAAAAGAAATTCTAAACTTTTATGTTTTTGTTTTTGGTCCATGGACGTGGGGAATTTTTTTTAAGTTAAGTTAATGCAAAGGCCGGATAGCATGTTTGTTCACCTTTAATATAGTTCCCCCATATCTCTGTAAATATTTAAACCGTTTTCTCGGACCGATTGATCAAAGTTTTGCAAAAGAATTAAAGGAATAATTGTACATATTTTTTTCATCTAATCTTCGTCAAGATGAGAAAAACGAGTTTTTTTAGCTTTCTTTTACAATTTTGCATTAGTTAAATTTGAAAAAAAAATTGAAAAAAAAATATAAAAAAAATTTTGATTTTTTTTTTCAAAAATTAATCAGTATTGTTTCTTGAATTTTTTTTACAAATTTGAAAAAATCTATAAAACGTTTTTTTGAATAATCAAAAATTAAGCATTAATTTTTAATTTTAATTGTCGTAAAGAGAATATGAAGAAAGCATATTAATGGTAAACAAATATGCTATCCGGACTATAAATTGACTTAACTTAACTTAATTGAATTAACTTAACTGGACCAAAAACAAAACCATAAAAATTTAGATCTCAAAACTAGAAACTAAAGCTTCAAAATGTTTTTTTTTTTTAATTTAGATACGACCATTTTTGTTCATTTAATTTTTTGGGGAGTAGGTATAGAAAAACCAAAAATCCCAAGTTTTATTACAGTCTTAATCTAGTCCTTTAACACCTCTAAAAACATTCTGTTCGTCCACAGAGATCTCGCAAATGCAGCATCGTGCAGGAAGACGAGGAAGAAGAGGACATTTCAAGCTGTTCCGGTCGTGAAGAACTCGTCCCACCTCTCAACCGTCGCGGCTCCCGCTCCGAAGGCCGCCTCAATTTAGCCCTCCAAGAGCGTCTCGCCGAATCGGAACGCCTCAAACCCATCACGGACAAAATCGAATCCATTGATGCAAAACCCAAAGTCCAAGTGCGCCAACCCAACGACAAACCCCAAACAAACATGAAATGGCGCATGGAAAAAAGCTCCAGTCTAGTCGAATCAAAAATAATCAAAGACATGGTGCCCAAAACCGACGCCACCACCACCACAATCATCACCGATTCCTCAACCATCTCAATCCCGATAATCACGACGAATTCGCCCCTGAGTCAGACAATCCCCAAATACAAGACAATGCCCTCACCTACGCGAACCACAGGGTTAAGTGGGGGCTCACCTCTTCAATTGAACGAGATTTTCGAAGAGGGCGATGGCCAGGAAACCCCGAGACCAACCTCTAGACAATTTCTCAGGAATCAGAATCGGACTTCGTATGAGCAAAGACGGTCAAAGTTTCACAAAGCGAGGACGGCGTCGTGTAGTTCCTCGGATGCCAGCGACGACGATAGTGAAAAAAGGAAAAAAAGGGCACATAAATTGACCAATGCGAGTGCGAAGCCCTTTCAAGGGCGTCGAGACAGTCATGACGACAGTAGCGACTCACAAGAACCCAGTACTGGGACTGGAACCAGTGGTAATAACAATAAAATCACAACGACGGGACAAAACACTAGTAATAGTCAACAACACAAGAATGGGAGTACGGGAGGGAACACCACAGGTGGGAGGAAAAACACCAATATAAGGCATAAAGCAGGTCGGAGGAGAAACGGGGAGACGAGACTCAGAGAAAGCCAATCTTTGAATCGCATCACTGAGGTTCAAGAAGACGGGGCACATGCCCTAGTGATTGCCACTAGTGTAGTAGGAACACAGGGTGTAATGAACCCCAAAGTCAAGGGGATCGGTGCTAGGATCCTCCAAGGGTTCAATAACATGTCGAAGAAGAACCAAGAGGAGAAAGTGACTCACATATCGCGCAAAGATACGGTCAAAAGCGCTGATTTCGATGGAATTGAGATTGAAAATAAGATTGTGAGTGAGAGATCGGGGTTGAAGAAGATGCGGTTATTGGGGAAGTACTTCCAAGTCCACAAGAAGTTGTGTATTCCTCTCCCGGGGCTGTTTACTCGGAATAGATTGTATAAAGCCCAGTCGTGTAGCTCGTTATCGCGCGATAAAATCGCCCTGAATCCGGAGACTGTGATGCGTTGCAGGCAGAGGGCTGTGAGTGTTATTCGGAATAGTGATGGTGATATTAATCAAAACGATAAACCGCGGAGGAAGTCGTCCACTGTTGTGCAATTGAATAATGTGTGCACTGAATTGACGGGGATTTGTGCGGTGCATCTTGGACAGGCGTCGAAATGTTGCAGTTTTTGTTGACAGTAAGTCAATTTGTCATAAACCAAAGTTAAAGCGTTAGTCGAATCCACGATCGTAAAATAGACAGGTCTGGAAATTCGTGTTTCAAAATTGAATTAAAAAATCTGGATCTCAGTAGGTTTTAAGGGCCAGTTGTGCCTCTATCGGATACTACGTTAATTACTGCGTATTTATCGTCGTCTGCGTTGATTGACACTAATAAAAGTCTGGGCAATAGGCCAAAATCGTGAACTTGTCAAAGTGGTAAATTCCGGTAGATGACGCGCTCGTCACGCTCCAAAGGAAACTGTAATTTGTGAAATTTGAAATTTTGCAAGAAATTAAATGTTACAGTTGTTGACACATTTAATAAAATATTGATCTGTCACACAACTAATTCATTTTTTTAGCTTAAGAAGCGCAGTATCAATATCATTCAGACATTACATTATAATTTTTAAAATGCCAAGTATCCCAACTTGCTGTGTTCCAAACTGTGGGCTAGAGGAGAAAGAGGATGTTATTTTACATCAATTTCCAAACAGTAGGAATCAAAAAAACGAATGGCTTAAAAGAATATTTGGTACCATCGGCAATATACCCCCAAATTCCGTGATTTGTGGAAAACACTTTGAAATAACGAGCTATTATAAAAACAAAAAATTGTTACCAAATACAGTTCCATCCTTGCTCTTGAATTATAAAAGAATTACTCGTTTTCAGGTAATCTCTACCACTTCCATTAATTCAGAACGTAAGCCGTTAGAAACGTCTGCACCGTGTCTCCAATCTCCAGAGTCATTTGACAAAAATTATATACCTAATTTCAAGTCCATTTCGATTTGATTTTGATCAACAAAGCGGTTTAAAAGTAGGTGATACTCATGATTTTGATTTAAAAAATGTTTCGGATGCAATAAGTTTGTCTTACTAGATAAAATTCAAAATTTAGAAAAAAAGTTACAGGAAGCACAGTAAAGGTCAACATTGTGTGGTGAAAATTGAGTTAGATGAACTAAGGGCTTTCTTTTTACTTGATCAAATTATAATTATTCCCTAAAAAATCCAAGATGGTGTGAAGTTACAGTACGTCATTGGAGGTACATTTCTTCAAAAGGTTATGAATTTGCGAAAAGAAGTCTGTTTTTAAAAGCTCCATCCAGAAGAACTTTAGACAGATTTATGGGAAATTGTTAATGGGATCCAGGCTTGACTAATTTAATTAAAATAAAAACAGAATAACTGCTGAAAGCAATAATTTAAAAGACGTTGAGAAAATATGTTTATTTTTTTAAATAAATAATATTATATTTGCGTATAAAATGTTTTAATTTTTGATGTTTTTTGTCCAGTTCTTAGAAAAAATTCAAAAGTAGAATAAACAATTACGCATTTATTATTATACAACCCATAAAACACAAAAGTAAATTTTTGTGTACATATAGAAAAATTTATCAAAGTTTCAAACCAAAATATACAGATTCCATTGGAGCCCGGACTCGTCGCTCCCCCAAGACCGAAAGGACTGTCACTTGTCATTTTTAAGCACGGACAATAATATACCGTGACATTCAATTCCCTACAATCCTGAAAAAATATTACAGATATTTCATCTGAAAGTATTCTTAAATGAGTTATATAAAATTCAAAACCAAGTTTAACATTTGCGAATAATTCTCTTTAATTAAAAAGATCGAAAAACGTTACATTTACAACAAATACAATCAAGGGGTTGTAGAGAATAAAATTTTCTTGAAGAGAATGTTCAAGAGATTTTTATCTCCAACCGTTTTTGAACGTTGAAATAGGCTAAATGGAATTGCAGTTTAATGTCTGGTATTAAACTACATTAGTTAGCTTTAAAAAAAATTTTCTTGGAGTTCTGTTATGAAGGAAACTATTTAAAAAATGTTGAAAGACGTTAGTTAATTCACCACTTATTGATTTAGCATTACTTTAAAATTGGTGATATTTTGTTATATTTATTCTTTGTTACATTGGTGTTTTTTACTTGGTCAGATCCCACTTCGTGTACAACAAGATTTTTTGAATAATAAAGAAAACCACATTCACAATAAAGACAATTTCAGGATCTATTTTTGTGGTGAGCGGGCACTTTGTAAACAGAATAAAGAAATAAATAATTTTTTAAAAACTTCATACATTTGTGGACTTTAAAGACAAAATATTACTTTTTAGACTAATACAAATATGTCAAATCTCAAAACCCTAGTCGATTAAATGCTTCAATGTTAAATGTTTTAATGTTTTCTCTCTGATTTTGTATCTTTTTTCTCAAAATGTAATTGACAGCTTCTGTCTTTTCTTTGCAGTACAGTATTTAGGGTTTCATCCCTTGTCCTTGGGTCCAATTTTTCTTTCACCCAAAAAAAAAATAATTGTTTACTACTTCATTTAGACGTGCAATGGAAAACAGCACAAATTGTGGGCATCTGCAGAAGTGTTTTTGTGTAAACAAGATATAAAAACCACATATATTTACCTTTTTCATTGCCAAAAACATTGAACGCCAAACTCAAAACCAAAAAAATATTTTTAATAGTTAATTTAGATAAAAAATCAAGGTAAACAGAACAAAGGAAAATAAGTTATTAACCAAGAAAACATGAAGTATAAATCAAAGAAAACCATCCTAAAACACTGAAAAACTGTGCACAAGAGGCAAAAATATTTAGAAACGTTGGAAATAGAGAAACGCTGCCAAAATGCACCACGGGTATAGTTGCCCTGCATAACCACCCACGATTCAGAAAAAATAATTCAATTTCAAACGTATTTATAAATGGAGTTTCCAGACCTGTCTATTTTACGATCGTAGTCGAATCAATAGCAATCTCTTTATTAAGCTCAAAATCTAGTTGTCATTCTTTAAGAGTCAAACTTGGCCAAAGTGTAGGATAATATGTCGTACTTTCCATTTACATTCTTGTTTTTTAATATTTGGATGTTGCTGGACTTTTGCGTTTCAACACTTTTAGATGTTAATCAAAAAATTGGAATTAAATCAAACCAATGCAGGTGTTTTGTGAATTTTAATGTCATTAGTAGAGGTATAGTTTTTTTAAGATTTATTCTGTGCAATCCGCTGGTCGGGTCCATTACTTTTTACCAGACTTAATTTATTTTTTTGTAATCTAACTTTGTAATGGGTGTTTTTAATACTCAAGTCTTCCAGACAAGTAATTTAAGTTTGTTAAATGGATACAGTTTAAGGAGAATTTGCGCTGATAGAAATCTGACTTTAGAACTTTGCGTTTGTGATACTCGCCACTTCGTGGTTCGTGTAACAACTACTCGTATCGTATCACAATGAGGGGTTTGTAATACTTGTTTTTTAACATGTTATTGTGTTGTCTTTTGTACCTTGCCAAACGCGGAGTCTTATGTGAACAACTCTGTATATTACAATTTCCAGGTAATCAAAAAATACTATTTTGAAGGTTTATGAAACGAGTAGCGAAGTGCGAGTTTTTTATGATATTTTGCGCGTTTTGCGTACTTTTTTAACATGAAAGTGTTTTTTTTTTTTAATTTAGTAACTTTTACCCTAATAAATGTCATACAAAACTCGCTTTTCGAAGTGTCAAATCTCGAATATTTTTCAAAATTTTGTTGAATTAACAATGAATACTGTAAATGTTTCATGCACACCACCTAAAAATGAGAGAAATCGCTCAAAACGCCGCTGAAAATCACCATTACCAACCTTTAAAATGTAAATTGTACTAGTCTATTTCAGCACCCGAATTGGTATTGAAATGGCTCATTAAAGCATGGGTTTTGGTATCGAAATGAGCTTTGTTTCAGATGCAAAATAGAAAAATACTCTTACAGCTAGCAATAGAAAATTTTACTTTTATAACTACTAGTAAGGCACCTTTAGAACACTTTTGTGCCTTGTTTTTAAGGTATATTTAAAAATTAACATTTTACAAAGATTTTACCCTGTTTTGAAATTTGTACAGTAGGGCCCCTTTAGAACACTTTGTTTTTTTAATCATTTTGTCCTGTTTTTTCAAAGATACCCTTTAAAAAAATGTACCCTTTTTTCCAAATGTGAATACGGTTTCCTCCAAACAAATTTCCCTTTCAAAAACACTTAAAATTAGGAATTTTGCTCTGTGTTTAAGACCTTTTTCCTGTTAGGCCCCCTCAGCACACATCATTTTTTTAACAATTATACCCTGTTTTTAAAAGTTAAAATTTTAATCAACACTATTTTGAATATATTAATAATAATAAGGCTCAAAATATAACACAACCGATACGACTTTCAGCGACAAGACTAAGTAGAAACGAATTTAATAATTAAATTAATTGTTATAAAGTTTTTAATCAGTGCCAATACTAAAACTTTATTTATATCAGATTTTTTTCTGAGAATTTCTCTGATAGTATTTTT
Source organism: Tribolium madens (assembly GCF_015345945.1). Taxonomy (NCBI): domain Eukaryota; kingdom Metazoa; phylum Arthropoda; class Insecta; order Coleoptera; family Tenebrionidae; genus Tribolium; species Tribolium madens. Next base: position 5,904,614 of record NW_025400975.1, read on the forward strand.
TGTTTTGTGAGCAAAATAACAGTATTTCGTAACAATTCCAACTTCTTACCTTATAGTTATAAAGGACAGAATCCTTAAAAAGTGTTGTGTTAAACAGGCCCACATAGTAAGCTTTTTAAAAATGCTTTAAAATTGAAGAGTTTTAAAAGTAAATTTTAACTTTTAACAAGGTACACTTGAGTGCAAAAAAAACACAAATAATTTTTTTTATAATGTCGTTTGGCCTGGTAATAAATGCCAGTTTTTTGACGTTGTCTTTGTCACAATTCATAATTTCATAATTGTTAGGCATCTTCGAAACTTCTAATACTTCTATCAAGTTTTTCTATTTCGTTTTTAACACTGACTGACTATCACACTACATTGGTAAGATCACCAAATACGACATTTCTTTTGATAGTTTTCTATCCTTTTTGGGAACAACCTTTTTCACACTATGTAAATCTCTGAAAAATTTGACAATTTTGTTTTTGACAATTTGCGTTTTTTTTGCACTCAAGTGTACCTTAAATCCTTTAAAAAGTGTTGTGTGCTGAAAGGAGAATTTGCTTGGCCAAAACGGTATTCATTTTTATGTTGAAGTGGCCCAACAGAAAAACAGGGTACATTTCTTAAAATTTTAACTTAAAAAAAGTACTTTGAAAAACAGGGTATATTTGCTAAAAAAAAACGATGTGTGCCGAGGGGGCCTAACAGGAAAAAAGTCTCTTAGGGCGAAATAATTTTGAGTGTTTTTGAAAGCGAAATTTGTTTGGACGAAACCGTATTCTCGTTTGGAAAAAAGGGGGATTTTCCTTAATATGTTGACATTTTTATGAAAAAGCAAGGGACAAGTATTAAAAAAATAGTGTTCTAAAGGGCCCCTACTAGTACAAACTTCAAAACAGGGTAAAATCTTTGAAAAAAATTAATTTTTAAACATACCTTAAAAATAAGTCAAAATGATTATTAAAAAAAAAGTGTTCTAAAGGGGCCTTACTAGTAGTTTACATTCCCCTGCAAAGTACCTCTTACGCACCTATTTTTCAGGTTGGTACCCTAAGGGTATTTCAAAATACTCAAAAACCGCAATAAGTATCACTGGAACTAGTTTTTTTTAAGTGTGTTGTAGCATAGATTCTTCTTAAACTAGATCCATATGCTATTTCCCATGTAATCAATTTTCTTCTATTTATATTTAATGAAATTGTTGAAAGTTTCTCATACTTCAGATTTTAAACGAATAAGACTGATTTAAATTAATATTAATGAACCAAATTTGCATTTTGACTAATTTTATTGAATATAAATATTACGCCAGGTGTATGTACTCTACGATAAAAAATAAAAATTGTGTATAAACGTATTTTTCATTTTTACTATATTATAAGGACAATGTAGTCTCACAGTTGCAAGCAGAGTTTATCTAGAATTTAGTAAATGTGCAATAGTTGCGTTGTTTTCAATGTTATGAAAAATGTTTAATTGTGTGATTTTAGATATTTTAATTTAGGAAGAAGTATCGATCTGATTCATTACGCCATTGAAACAAGTACTATTTTAACCATTGCACTTCATGCAAAAATAAAAGTTAAAACAGTACTTTGTAAGTATGTGCTATGCACAAACCTCTCACTGTAACTAGTTCATTAGTTTTTTATGTTACTCAGCCTTTTATGCTAATTTATTATTTTTTGAAATGTAACATCTCTTTCCTAACACTTTTGTGTGCCTTTATTTTGTAGATGCTATTTATTGATGTCAAGCTGGTCTTGTCGTTAGTAATAGTTGTCTCTTTGTATGCATCTGTGTGTGCACCTAATGAATAAATATTTAACAAGCTATTTTATTTTATTTTATTGGCCTACACATATTATAAAAAAAAATTATAGTTAGGTATACATAATACTTCAGGAAGTTTAAAAATTTTAGAAAAAAACGCAATTTATTATCTCACTTCTTTTTCTTCTTTGCTTCAATACTTTTTGTCAAAGCCTGCGCCTGCTTAACCTGCTGGTAAAATTCTACAGTTGCATAAAACGGTTGATTAGTACCATTGTTGACGCAGTTATCTTCACAGTAACAGATTAATACTGTATCTACAGCAACCTAAAAAAAAAAATTAATATGGAATAAAAAAAATTCAAAGTTACTTCGAAAACAACGAAGATACAATGAATGCACACAAATGCAACCACAGCTCCAATTACGATAGGTAGAACGGAAAGCTGAAAAAAGATCAAATCACTATTTATTCAGTTTCATGTTTCCTGAAAATTTTCAGTTTCGCTGTTACGTTATTTTCACATGAGGCTGTCAATATGTTCATATTGTTCTTTTTTATAGCCATTTTCTAGATTAACAGTTTAAGTCCCATAAAAAGTCTAATTTTATAAGTATAGTATATTACAATCGAGTTGGAATATACAGGGTGACTCAGGGGAGCGTGCAAGCTCCATAACTTTTTTTCTATCCAAGTTATCGACATAATTTTTTTAGGCAACAGATCCAACAATGGGGTCTATTATAAAAATATTTTTATTCATATACAGAGTGTTCCAAAATAAGAAACACACCTAAACATTTCTTATTTTGCAAAGATCTCACAAATTTTATAAAGTAGACCCCATAAACCCTAAATCGACAAAAAGCTCATAAAAAAATCCATGCTATGATGTAATAAAATATAGAGTGTTGTATTAAAAAATTCGAGTTATTGCCATTTGAATTTTGTTCAAAAAATCGTAGTAGGTGATGGAACATTGACTCCGAGTTTGCCTTTATCTCAGAAAATGCGCTAAAGCTTAAGGAATCGATTGGAAAAAAGTTGGTTAAATTATCTTCAATAGTTTCGAACTTATGAATTTTTTTGTGGGTCTACGCACGACGCAATTTTGACACATAAATTGGCATAAGTCAAAAACTATTGCAGATAAGTTTAAGAAAGGGTGCATTATATTAACAATTTAGTGGCGAGTCCAAAAATGTAACAAAAATTTAGGGTTTTCATTTAAAAAAACAGAACTTAGTTGTGTATCTTATTTTGGAACAACCTGTATATGAATAAAAATATTTTTATGCCTCATTGTTGAATCTATCGCCTAAAAAAAATCATGTCGATAACTTGGACAGAAAAAAGTTATGGCGTTTGCACGCACCCCTGGGTCACCCTGTATGCCATTACCCCCATTAAAATTAATATTCAACTTAAATTAAATTTTCCGTAAATTGGTTTTAAAAAAATAATAACTTTTTTTTTCATTTCTTGCATTTGTTTGTATAAAACAGGAAACTAGAAGATAACAAAATTCATTTTCTTTTTTAACTACCTCTAAAAAAAAGCGAAAACTTTTCACAATTTTTTAAATAGCTCTGAAATTATTTTTGCAATTCTTACAGTACAGCCTATTTCATGGTAAATCTATTTGAAGTTGAAGAAACAATTATGACTTAATATTAATGAATATTAAAAAATTAATATCAACTTAAATTAAATTTCCTGTAAATCGGTCTTAAAAAAAATAATAACTATTTTTTTCATTTCTTGCATTTTTTTTGTTGTTTTTATAAAACATGAAACCAGAAGATAACAAAATTCATTTTCTTTTTTAACTACCTGTAAAAAAAGGGAAAACTTTTCACAATTAATTCGCGAAGAATTGCGCTTAATTCTGAAAATTTAACAAAAAAAAAACGAAAACTCAGAGATTATTCTTCTAAACATTTTTTTTTTAAATTTGATTCTTTTTTTTTGAAGTTTTATATTTTTTAGGCATTATCAGTAAATTTTACTACTGTTATCCTTTGACTCCTGTAACTATTACATTTCATTGTAAATCTATTTGAAGTTGAAGAAACAATTATGAATTAATATTAACTAATATTAAAAAAATAATATTCAACTTAAATTAAATTTTCTGCAAATCGGTCTTAAAAAAGTAATAACTAATTTTTCCATTTCTTGCATTTGTTGTTTTTATAAAACATGAAACCAGAAGATAACAAAATTCATGTTCTTTTATAACTATCTGTAAAAAAAGCGAAAACTTTTCACAATTTTTTTAAAAGCTCTAAAATTATTTTTAACACTTTGACATAAGTAGATTTTTTTAATGAAAGAATAAATAAAACGAAACAGCTTGTTAATTTGCGAAGAATTGCGTTAATTTTGATAATTAAAAAAAAACGAAAACTCAGAGGTTATTCTTGTACTTATTTTTTTTTAATTTGTTTCTCTTTTTTTTTTTTTTTCTAAAAAGTAAATAGAAGTTTTATATTTTTTAGGCATTATCAGCAAACTTTACTACTGTTATCCTTTGACTCCTGTAACTATTACATTTCAAATATGAATTGCGAATTCTTAAAATGGCTGGAACAACTGCAATTCTTACAGTACAGCCTATTTCATTGTAAATCTATTTGAAGTTGCAGAAACAATTATGAATTACTATTAAAAAATTAATATTAAACTTAAATTAAATTTTCTGCAAACTAATTTTTCCATTTCTTGCATTTGTTGTTTTTATAAAACATGAAACCAGAAGATAACAAAATTCATTTTCTTTTTTAGCTACCTCTAAAAAAAGCGAAAACTTTTCACAATTTTTTAAAAAGCTTTGAAATTATTTTTAACACTTTGACATAAGTAGATTTTTTTTAATGAAAGAACAAATAAAAAAGAACCAGCTTATTAATTCGCGAAGAATTGCCCTTAATTTTGAAAATTTACCAAAACTCAGAGGTTATTCTTGTACTTAACATTTTTTTTATATTTGTTTCTTTTTTTTTTCTAAAAAGTAAATAGAAGTTTTATATTTTTTAGGCATTATCAGTAAACTTTACTACTGTCATCCTTTGACTCCTGTAACACATTTCAAATTTCAAATATGAATTGTGAATTCTTAAAATGGCTGGAACAACTGCAATTCTTACAGCCTGTTTCATTGTAAATCTACTTGAAGTTGCAGAAACAACTACAATTAAGTAATTTTTTTTTTGAAAGAAGTGGCATACCTTCATCCAATACCCAATCAGCGCAGTGATAGCAACCACAAACAATTTCACCATAAAAAACACAAAATTCCCAATCGAATTCATTGCTACAGCACTCAGTAAATTACTAATAATTAAATTGACAGCACGGACACTCGATCGGCAAAGGGGTTGACCATGAATAGCTAAAAATTATTAACTGTTAAAAGGAATAAGTTTACGTCAAAAAAGCACCTGTTACGATATATCCCATCGATGTCATATATTTTACCAAATCTTCCAGTGGTCTAAAACAACAAATATAAATTAATCGCATGCATCCATTTTCTCGCGCTGCTGCCCGAAGTATTATTTTAAGTATATTAATAGCTGTGATAATCAAAGAACCAAATGCGACGGAACCAAGATGGTACCGAATTAAATTATAAAAGCTGCTATAAATGGGTGAAACCAAAGCAAGCTTGTCCCTGTAAAAGTAAAAGGGTAAAGTTTAGTCAATTTTTTATTAATTAGTTGTCACCGTGTGAAATAATAATTAGATACAGCACCCGAAATAACCATTTGTTGACATGCTAGTACAAACTGCACCATCCATAACATCATTATCCAAGCAAAAACTGTGGCAAAAATCATACCACCGTCTGGGACATACTCATATTTTTTCATATCATGCGAGTATTGATCATCAGCTTCTTGTAATTTGCCAGCGTGGACCATTAAAACAAATGTGTAAAGACATAAACCCACAATTACAAAAAGCGAGATAAATGTCTAAAAATTGCGACATAATTATTGTGTTTTTTTTATACAGGCTGTATTATGAAAAACGCCCAAAGCCATAACTCCATTATTTTTAAAGTTATGACAATGCTTCTTAGAACAAAGTTGAACATTTTTTGTCATCTATCGTTTAGGATGATGCTAAATTAATGCTGTTTTCTGTTTCACCGGAAATGACATCAACTTTTTTTTTAATGGAACACTCTGTATATTATACCACTTTTGGATTCTTTCTTTAATTGTCTTTTAACAAGTTTTAGTAACATGTGCCTAAAACCAACCGTTCCTGAGATATGAGTCAAATTTATTAAAGTAGGCAGTGGAAAACAATAATGTTAAGTAATGTTGACAAATATTATTACTTTGCATTTTCTCTTATTATTTTAATACTTTTTGGTGTTCTGGTGATAATGTGTTAACAGACATGATTCAAGAATATTTTGAAAGCAATAAAAATAGTTGGGAGACCACAACGCCTTTACACTGGGCGGTTTCCAATAAGAGAAGCTCCAATTCGTCAACCTGAAGAAAATTTGAAGATGTTTGGAGTTTTTAGAAAACCCAAAATCCCAAATTAGAACAGTTGCGTGCGATAAGCCAACGTTACTTGCAATTTCTTGAATTCATGTTCTTGCATTTTCTTCAATACCTATCTAATTCTGTATCTCTTTGAAATTGGAGATGTTTTAATTTGGGTTTTCTAAAAGCCCAAAATATCCTCAAATTTTCTTTAAGTCGCTTAAATTTTCGACGATTTGGAACGTCTCTCACCAGAAATCACCCAGTGTAAAAGCGTAGTGCTCTCCCACAATTTTTATTTTATTCAAAATATGTCTGTTAACACATTATCATCCATGATTAACATTAAAAAGTATAAAAACAGTAAGAGAAAATGCAAAGGAATAATATTTGTCAACATTACTTGATATTATTGTTTTCCACTGTCTACTTTAATAAATACATTATTTGGTAAATATCTCACGAACGGTTAGTTTTAGGCATATGGTACTAAAACTTGTTAAAAGACAATTAAACAAAGAATCCGAAAGTGGTAAAATATACAGGATGTTCCATTAAAAAAAATAAAGTTGATGTCATTTCCGGTGAAACAGAAAACAGCATTAATTTAGCATCTATCCCAAACGATAGATGACAAAAAAATGTTCAACTTTGTTCTAAGAAGTATTGTCATAACTTTAAAAATAATGGAGTTATGGCTTGGGGCGTTTTTCATAATACAGCCTGTATAAAAACTTTATGAAATTACCAAGACAGGTTCTAGGAGAACTAGAGGCATCGCAAACACTATTTTGATAGTTTCCTCGTAAAATCTGATAATCAATTTAATTTGAACCGTTAGCAATAAAATAAATAATGAGAAAATAACCGAGAAGAATGTTAAAATGATGGCCGATATTAAAAAACTGGTTCGTTCGTATGTTGCAGCCTGGGCGTAACGATACCTGGAAAAATAACGATTGTTTCAAAATATATTTATTTTCCAAATTGTTCATTTTTACCAAACAAACCCTGTGAGAGCAAACATCAGTAAAACAGCGCCTATCAGCATAGTCCAAACAAAAACGTCCACAAAATAGCGGAAGCATAACAACGCGATAATTGAAAGAACTGCAAAAATTGCAAAATAATTTTACTCGGGTCAAAATCGAAATAATTTACCAAGTCCAATGCAGCAAAGTATTGCTAGATGTGTGCCTTCATTGCTAAAGTCCTGAAATGTCTTTATGAAACACAAAATATCTTATTACTTTTAATCTTACATTAAAGACATCCGAGGCGCTACATTCCGTTGTGCTAAAACAGGAGAAATTTAATCGTATTTTTTAATTTTTCATGCTAAAACTAGATTCAAATTGTACGAAAAACTAGAGGTGCTAGAGCAAAACCACTAGAAAACTATAAAAAGTTATTTAGTGTTAATAAAAAATTCAAAATAAAAATAAAAAAAATTATGTTGGATTTTTCTTCTTATAATGAAATTCTGGTTTTTGAAATAATACTTATGTTTTAGAATTCCATTATTTGTTACTTAATTTAAATATTGTCAAAAAAAGAATAACACTGAATTTCACTGAAACTAGAAAGAAGACTCAAACAAAAATTTATTTTTCAAGATATTTATTAATTATACAGGATGTCCCAGCGAGTTGAAAAAGTCCATTACTGACCTTTAAATGATAAAATTAAAAAAAGTTGTATAGGACATTTATAGATACTAATTTAGTGCTTCACCTAAAATTATTTTCAGTTTAACACAAATGTGATTATTAAGTGATATTTTTTCCATCTCTTGTGCAACTGTACACTTTTTGGCTACTGAAACAACAGTATTTTTTTAATGTTTAAGGTTAAATATTTTTTTAGTTATTAATTATAAACACCTAAAAGTAAATAATTTTAGAAAGACAATTTAATAATCTTTAAAATGCAAAAACAATAAATAGGGTGTTCCATTTAATTTTTTAAAGTTATTCAACTTTTAACAAACGCTTTGATTTTTTTTATCTTTGCAAATGCAACACAAAAAAAATGTTACAACCTTATAACGTACTTTCCTCCTTGCGGTAGTAAAAAAAATATTTCTACACCTTTTTCAAGTGTAATTCAGAAACCATCACATGTAACTCAGATTAGTCAATTTAGTTTCAGACAGCGTAAATTGAAATTTAGATTAGTCAATTGTCTTTCAGAAAATGTTAATTGTAATTCAAAAGAGTAAAATGAGTTTCAGAAACCATGAGATGTAATTCAGATTAGATAATTTAATTTCAGAAAGCATAAATTGGAATTCAGATTAGTTACTTGTATTTCATAAAGTAATAATTGTAATTCAGAAGCCATTACATGTAATTCAGAACAGTAAATAAATTCAATTTCATGTTACATGTAATCCAGAAAATATCAATTGTAATTCAGATGAGTAATTTACTGTTATCTCAAAATGAAGTTTACACATAAACACGAATTATTTTATTTTCAGAATTAAAGAATTACATAAACTTGCTATTTTGCAAAATAAATAAGATATTTTATTTTCAAAGCAATTTTGGTAATGTAATTTTTAAATGAAAATAACGAATTCTGAATTACAAATGACAAACTCTAAATTATAACTAACACTTTCTGAATTACAATTGACTAATCTGAATTTTAATTTACGCTTTCTGAAGTTAAATTAACTAATCTGAATTACATCTGATGGTTTCTGAAATTCAGTTTACGGTTCTGAATTACAATTAATACTTTCTGAAATATAATTGACTAATCTAAATTACAATTAAAGTTTTCTGAAATGTATCTTACGCTTTCTGAATTACACTTGAAAAAGGTGTAGATGTCTCAGTTTTTGTGTAATAAATTTTAAAAAAGTGCATGTTTTCGTCAAAAAAAAAACCGTCTTATTTTTAAAACTAAACAAAATCGACCAATCAAAGTTTAGCTTAGAAACATTGTCATAAAAATCTATATCCAAAAACGCTAAGAAATGTTTCATTAAAAAACACAAGTTTGTATTGTAACTTATTTTTGAGACACGCTGTATAGTTGAAAATAAGTTTAGGCGATAAACTAGATTAGTATCTATCTATCAATGCCCTGTATATATTTTTTTAATTTTAGCGTTTAAAGGTCACTAATATAATATAATGGACCGCAGAACTTGCAGAAGTTCTAGTTTCATTTTATAATTATGACTGAAAAAAATATCGCTGTCATTATTTTACTTAAATAATTTTTCCTTCAAAGTCTCGAATTCTAGTAAACATCCTGTAGAAGTAAAAGCAACACGCACATTTTTCTTTTTTTAAGAAAAGGGAGTTTTAATATAGTAATACTCACTCTGAATACCTGCAATTCTCAACACATGTCGACCCTTCTAGATATCTAAACAAGTAACAATTTTTACAATTAATGTAAAAATTCGACTATTTGAATACTCATAAATTCTTTAACTCACGGTTTGTTTGTCATATCTTGACCCGAACAGGGTATACCCTCAACAGGACTATTTTTTTCACCGCAAACATTACCACAGTAGTCATACCCATGCAAAACTCGGTTTATATCCGAATAACATAAAGTGTATATCATTGTTACCATCTGTAACGTATAATTTTTTATAAAAATTTATACCAATTTAGTATTAAAGTACCAAAATCACAACACATATTCCTAGTGTTATAAGAAAGGGTACGTCGGTTAATTTTCTTTTTTGAGAGAGTTCAGGAATGACGAAAACGTCCAAAGGTGACTGACTCCTCCTAAAGGTTGGTATCTAAAAAAGGAATTTATTTATTAGAAAAATAGAAAACACATACCAGGTAAATAAAAAGTATGGAACCAAACGTTTTTTTGCTTAAACTATTTAGTTTTTGAAAAAACTAATTGATGAGTGATAAAGGACTATAAAAATGTGATGATTTAACAAGAATAAAATTTTTCGAAATTTCC